>NW_010201822.1:0-625 GCF_000695765.1 Mesitornis unicolor
GGGGGCCTGCAGGGGGGGGGGCAGGGGCAAGTCTTAAAAAAAGCTCCTGGGAAAGTCTGATCCCCCTGCATTGGTGCAGCTGGAAAGCAAACAAACCCCAAACTAAAACCAAACAAACCCAAAACCCTCAAAGCACAAATAAAAGAAAAACACCCTAGAATTCCCACCCATTTTCATGCACAAAAACAAAAGGAGGAGTGATAAATGGTCCTGTTGTGGAAAAGCACTGAAAAGCTCTCAACTTCTGTATTTTGGAAAAGCTACCATTTCCCTCGAATTTGAGGGAAATCTGGGGTGAAACGCTGGTCGATTGAGCCTCATCCCTGGGTGTTATCTGGTGTGTGTGGGGAGGGGGGGGTGTGGCTGTAGAGCTGGAGGGGATTTGAACACTGTCCCCCCACTTAGTAGTGTCCGTCCGCGGCTGGGACGAAGGGGTCTTGGATAGAGGCGACCGCTCCTCCTGGAAATGCCGCGCAAAAAAACAACGGGGTTTGTAGGACCCCGCGGCTCGGTACTGCGCATGCGCAATGGGGCGTTTTGCCGACGGTGCTACCGGGAAACGTAGTTCGAAAGACGCTTGAGCAGTGAAACGGATCGCTGCTCCCACCTGGCGATCAAATGTCGG
>NW_010201823.1:0-18317 GCF_000695765.1 Mesitornis unicolor
GCTCCAGCTTGCACCCAGTGCCCCTTGTCCTCTCATTTGACATCAAGTGCTAGAGAGAGAGTGGATAGACAAGTAGTGTATGTTATTCACAAAGCCCTGCATGCCCATGGTGTAGCTTATGACACACACTATTGCCAATAAAACCCCAGGTGAGCAACTCACCGTTCCCATCAACCAGCCCTAGGAGAGAAATGGGCCAAATGCGCACAGCTTGGAGGAACAAGAACCCCTGAGTCTACAACAGAGGTGTGAATGGATTTTTTTTTTTGTTTGGCTCGTTTGCACTTCCTGAATTGTGCTCTTAGAGGGCCAACTAGATTTTGGTAGTAAAGTAATTGCCTTTTTTTACCTCAAGAGACCCATATTAACAATAGCAGCTTGGCAGCAGCTTGCACAGTGATGCTTCTTGGGTATTGTCACTTGCATGGCTGCCAAAAGGCTGTCAGTGCCCTGAGCCAGAAGCCACTGTTTGCTCAGGCCTCTGAGCCAGTATACACTCACCCACCGCAGCAATTCACACTTAAATTGCATTATCTTATGTATTATACAATTGTATGTGATGCAAAGCAGTGGGGAAATGCTCTGGGAGTCCAAATAAAGACGATCACAATACACAGACTTTCATCCTTTGGACAATTTCTGGATGATAAATTGATTAGATAACATAGGCTGCTAATATTTACTTTTTGATGGGGCAGATTTTCTTCTGTTTTCTAATAAAGTTGAAAAAATTTGTTCTACACTGATGACAAATGCAAGAACAAATATGTTGGAGGAAACATTGAGATTTCATTTCAGCTCAATAAAGGATTTGTGTTTCATTTGCGCAAATTGCACATCCTCATTACTCTGCAATGACGGCAAAATTTTGTGGCACTTCATGTTACACTTTTCATTCCAGCATGACTGGTAAGAATGCTGCAGTCTCTGGTCATAAGGTTGCAGTTGTTAGCCTGCGTGTAAGCTTATTTGCTTATGAAATTTTTGTGTTCAGTTCAATGTAGAGAGGGATGTTCTCTCCCACTAGGGCTTCCACTATCCATGATGGGACCAGTGCGGGGTGAGCATCTCCTAGAAGTGCATCCCCTCATCCAATAGCAGTGGCACATTATAGCTTTAAGTGGTGGTATCACAAGGAGAATGAACAGCTAGCTAAAGTGGTTAAATAGCTGGAGATGTAAAATTTTTGCATGGAAAGACGTTGCATGGGGTTGATGGGAGCGGAGCTGTTCTGCTGCGTGGGACATTTCCCCAGGTGGAGCCAGAAAAGGACAGCAGGGGAAAGCCCATACTGCTCCGAACTTTCTGAGTCCAGGCTCCTGAACACCCTTCTAGGATGGCCCTAGACAGCATGCATAATCGTTCAGTGGCTAAACCAGCATAGCTGTTACATGCTCACTCACCCATGCTTGGGGTGTATTCTAACAAGTAAGAACTTGTTAGAAAAACTGTCAGAGATAAAAAAAGCCAGTTCTATGATTCAGACATTAACATCTGTTTTTACAATGTGATTTGAATACATCTGTTTTTGCAGTACATTCTTGCACACAGTAAAAGAAAGAATGGATCAATTCAGACGAGAATAAACACCCACACTCTGGAAATCAAACTAGCTTAAAGATCTCTCAGATTGAGGGCTGAAATAGGTAGAGTTCAGAAAGACAGAAAAAAAGCTTTTGAAAAGAACACTGTACAGTTGTTACTGTATGTCCCCAACACAAAAAGTACTTCTTTTTTTCACTGAATGCAGAAACAGAAATTGAATCTCTACTCTTAACTTAAAGACTTATTATAAACATTAAAACAACCCAGGATTTGCTGGCTCTGCTTCTCACAGCCAAGCAGGGCAGATTCATGAAAAAAAAGTGAATGAGGAAAGAAAAACTGTAAGCAGAGAAAGTAAGAGATGGGAGAGATTATTTCATTTGGTGTTGGTACCTGGAGACTTAGTTCATTACGCAAAACAAGGAGGAAAACATCCAATGAAGTGTGCCAGCATATAACCTAACTCTTGCAGGAGAAAAATGAATACTGCACTTAGCTTACAGTCCATCTTATCCTGAGGCATACTTGGTATGGGTCATACTTGGCAGGGTCCCAACTTTAATATTAAAGGCTGTCACAACTTTTAAAAAAATATTATTTCCATAGGCTGGAAATAGTAAGAGAGGTCTGATTGTGCTTGGTAACTCTGCTTCCTGGGGAAACACAAACAAACAAACAAACAAAAAAAATCACAGGACAAATACATTCTTCTTTAATAATTCTCCACTGTCATATATGAAGAGAAGTTTTCTCTGATAAGTTTCTCAGTTGAGGAGTGCAACCAGAGTTCACATCTGTGCCCATGGCTCCTCGGGGAAGCACAAGGGACAGGGCAGGTGTACAGAGAAATTACCTCAGAATATTCTTGCATTTTACAATGTTGTTTCACTTTGCATGGAATAAAATTACAGAAAACAGTAGAGGGAAAAAGTAGCAATGTCAGCAAAACTTCTAAAATATTATTTCAGGCATTGTTCAACAGTCCTGAAACAGCTTGTATTTTTGATACTGGGCTGTCCTACTGTCTCTCTTCATGTATCTGGTGGAAAACTAACTTTTTTTTTATATTACTATTTAGCAGACCAACTTTTGGATCTGATTGCATCTGGTAGCACAAGAAGGGAAATGGAAGCAGAAGATTCATTATAAGCAGGAGGAGGAAGTAACTGACTATGGGAGCTCTCAATAGCCAGCTTTGAACACCCTTACTTCTTTAGTCCTAACCCTAATCCAACTCTTGTGCTTTCATTAGTTCAATAAGACACCAAATTACAAATTGTTTTCATGGGAGGAGTTACTGTGATGGTCAAAGCATGATTTCAGAACCAGAAATGCATGAAGAGACTTGGAAGAGAAGTGTGGAAGATCTGTTCCCACAGTCAAGAGGTTGAAGTCTTTCAGCTCATTACAGCCATTATCATTGATCAGTCTTTAGAAGGCTGGCCATTTCCAAATCAGCTAACACAGATTTATTATTTTTTAATGTGTGCTGTTGGTGGCATCACTTAGAAGTGTTTTGGGGGAAAGCATAGAAGGGCATCTCTTCACACTAGTATCATAAGCCAGTGTCATAAAGGTGGTTTTTGGGTTTTTTTTCATTATTCACCTGTGAGAGAAGGTTCATAGTTCATTACATATATTGTGGAAACAGCTGTTAGTACAAGCTGACTTTCATCCCACCTTGCCCCTGCTCCAGAATGCGGACATGTGTGCATATTGCCACAATAGCAAGCTGTAAGTGTGGGAAGGATTCAGAGTTACTATCTTGCCCTGCATGCCAGGTCAAGCATGCAAGGTTATAATTTACTCATTAGCTTTTCAACTTGCAAAGACTCCTTATCTGCCTATCTGTAGATAGTGTGAAGAGCTGGGTTTTAATTTTGTACTTGACAGCACATTAAAATTATTTCCCCTTAATCTCCTGCTAAGCACCGCTAAAATGCCTGGGAAAAGGTATCTTTTCAGCTTTAAGAATATAATGAACTCTTAAGCAGTGTTCATATGAACTCAGTACAGAAACTGACAAGGCAAGAAGGTCATACACACAATAAAATACACTGGCACAGGCTCCACACACAATGAGAAGGAAAAAAAATGGGAGGGGGAAAGAACTATATAGACAGAATTCACAGATGGCAGCTAGCAAGCCTAGTCAGTATGAAATGCATATGGAGGGCAATATTTTCCTAGACTATTTCTTCAAGCAGCTAATTTCCAAGTTTTATGGTACAGATGTCTACTTAGTAAACAGACATCCAACTCAGGGTGGTTACTCCTTCCACCAGCAGTAGCACTCTTGGAAAGGTGTTTGGAGATGGAAGATTTGGCACAAATACTGCCCATTGTGGGTAAAAAAGGTGAAGTGATTTATGCAAAGCATTTGTAACCTTATTGAGGTTATTGAGTGACAGCTGGAATATTCTTACACTCACAAGAAACACAAGCGTGTGGAAGGCTTCACTAACATATGATTGCCTTGAATTCCTGCATGAAGTCTGCTTGTTAAGATGCTGCAGCACAACCACTTGTTTGTAAATTGTAATAGGTATGATACCTGGTACAGAAGACAGACAAAAGCCTCTGATTATTATACCAATCCTGCTGGTATCCTCTTGTTGCACCTTTTTAATTGGTTCCTTATCGGGATCATTCCCTTTGAGGGTCCTACCAATTGCAGCTGCAGACAAGGCCTTCTAACCATGCTGCTGTAAGGATGTAAGCTTACTTACCCAAACAATTTTAGATGTAATCTAAGTCAAGTAGGCACAATATTGCTGGCCAGTTTGACTAAATGGAAACTTGAAGGTCAGTAGAAGCCACCAGGAGGAAAACTGGAAGGTCTGAAAAACAACTATGTGTATATATAGTTGTATATAGATCATACTTTGGACAGGAATAGTTATAGGCATCGTAACACTGTGTGAAGCTAAGGGAACAAACTCTTATAAGTGCTGCTGAGTTACTGCATATTGTGTATACTGTTTTATTATATGCATTGACTGAGTTTTTACTAAAATCCAGGAGGGCTACTAATAAACAGGGAATAACTTAAGAGAAAATTAAATTATTTTTACTGGTATATATTTTGTTGTGGTTGTTTGCTGAACAACAGGCTATCATGAAGTTCTACAATTATAAAATTCTATTACACTGATTTTATAATCCAAGAATGCAGAAAAACCCATCTCTTTTGTGAAGTCTCGTTACATGCATCCATGTTTACCAGAAAGCTTCATAGGGTTCAAATTGTAAAACTGGAAGTGTCAAATGAGATTAGTCAGTTTTCCCACTTGAGCATATTTGCATGTCAGACTCAGATAGTCTCCCAGCAGGCAAACTGAAAGCAGGTGTTGGCAAGATGCTTTCAAACGACTTTATTCCTCTGCTGTTTACAGAAGCGCATACACAGGCACAAAGGACAAAAGAAACTGTTTGCTCAGTTTTCTGTTTAAACAGCCAGCTTTTTTCATGATCTTTATTGCACGTCACACCTGCTCTGTAAACACAAAATTCTCCCAAGTTCTTGGGAGTAACACCTCAGTAGCAGCTGAATCAGCTGAGCAACAGCCCGCAAAGGCCTGGATAGCACCAACCTGGAGATTTATTTAGTGACTGTCAGCTGACCATGAGCTGGAAACTTGGAAATCTAAGTGCAGGCACAACAGAAAGTGGAGAGCATTACAACACACCTGCATGGAGGTTCAGGTGAAAGCAGTAGTGGTATTAAAATCAAGCACACGCATGCACATACAAAACTGTTCATCTTTTCTGCAAATGCTAATGGGAGTTATTGCCTTTCATGTTAAGCTGAAAGGGGGCTTTATAACACTTGCCCATTATAACACTTCTTGGAGTACCAGCTGCAACCTTCACACCAACAGTATCATAAACTTGATACTGCCCAGCTCAAGCCAGTTCAGGCAAATAATTTGGCAGACAACTAATTCAACAACCTCTTGAACCCAACCAGCCTCTCCAAATCCACATTACTTTTTTCCCCTCCATTCTGCTATCTGTGAAAATGCACAAGAAAATAACAACTGGGAATACGGAAGGTGAGAGAAATGGAAAGGACTTTTCCTCTTGACAGCAGCCTTAAGGTAGATGAATTCCCAAACATCAGAAAATCATGCCTATAAGATACTTCCATGTCGTCCCCCGTCCCCTAACCATTAGCTATTAGGTACATGTTGATACCAGTGAGATGGAAAAAAACACTTAAAATCAATCTTGCCAGGCCAGGATGTAAGGACTCCACTTCCTGGACATTGGCAGAATGTATCTGGAAAAGACAGGTCTTGTGTATGACTCCTACCTACAACCACCAAAGTGTCCTGTGAGTTTCCTCAAAATCCATTTTCTGAGAATGAATATAGAGCAGCTGCTTGGTTTGTTGGGTGGTTGGGTTTTCTTCTCTCTTAGAATAAGCACTCATATGAACTAAATAAGATTGGGCTAGGACTGTTAAGAAAAAATTGGGTCACCAACTACAACTAGACAAAACATTAGTAATGTGCCCCTGTTGCCTTCCATACATCTGCAGTTTCATAGCATCTTGCTAGAATCTGGTACTACTATTACTAGGTCCTTCATGGCTCATGTTGTTTTCCCAGCCTCTATGCTGTAAGAGATGACAGAAAAAAACTGAAAAAACCAAACCAAAACCCAAAAAGCAATGAGAAAATCAGCTTTTAAAATCAGATTTCCAAACTATGCAGCAAATTTTAAGTGATCATTATTACCACCACGTGATAAACATTTGGTGAAGATTTCTGTCTTCCCTGAAGCTGCACATCTTTCCCTTCTATTTCTACAAACTAGCACTTCACAGAATAGTAGGGGTTAGAAGGGACCTCTGGAGATCATCTAGTCCAACCCTCCCTGCTAAAGCAGGTTCACCTACAGCAGATTGAACAGGATTGCATCCAGATCCACTTCAGCTTTGCCAAACAGCAAAGCCCTCCTTGTGGCCTGTTTGCTGAGAGGAGAAACCCCTTTGCTCTTTGCCCAACTCCCACCCTTACAGGAAGCAGCTTTTCCTTGCTCATCACTGCTAGTTACTTTCCTCTCACACAGGATTGAGGCAAACCCCTCCTCTTCAGTCACAAGATTGAACTGGAGGACTGACACCATCCACTCTCTTGTGTACTTTGTCCCCACAGGGTCTTGATTGCGCTCTGTTTCCCAGTTCAGTACTGCTGTAATACACTCTGCCCAATTCTGGACAGTATGACATCCTTGAGACATCCCCCTCCTCCCTCTAGGAAAAGGAGGCATGAAGGTACCAGCGGAAGAGCAGAAGAGGTGGCTACATTGAATTGCATCAGTAAGCTGAGGTGATCACATTGTCACAAGCACCAGGTGGCACTTCTTTCGTTGGAGTGTAGTTTGCTTCTCGTGTTTGAAAGACACTGCTACACCTTTGTCCAGACTCACCTTCCCTGGTGTGCTGCTGCAATGGGCTAAAGGGCACGCATCCACCTCTGATTACTCATTCACCATGGTAATGATTCTGTTCATGTATGGCCAATGGTAAGGGCTTAGGCTGCCTGCTTATATAAGGCACATGCCAAGCATTATCTCTCTGCCCTTGTTTTCCCATAGCACAGCACATCCTTGCTGATGTGATGAAGTAAAACAGGGTCAGTTCAGCTGCTGGATATAATCAAGTTTTCTTGAAGTTTCTTTGATAAAGGTGACTTGTGGCATCAATTTTTAAACCATAAACAGAACTACTGACTTCTGTCACTGATACAGAATTAAAGGGAGGGAAGTAGACAAGAAGGGAGAGGACAAGGTCAAAGTCCAAAACATTGCATAAGCTATGTAACTGTGAGTGCAGGAAAAGTGATGGAAAAAGAAGAAAAAAAAACTTATTTCAATAGTTTTTCTGTGAAACCAAGTATTACAATAATCTCATGATAGCTGAGGAAGGAAAGGCAGGGGCTGCAACAGTAGAACAGTCAAACCTCACAGATCTCCAACAGATCATGCTCAGATGGAAACTTGATCCAGGCAGGCACATTATAGAGAACACAGGGCTCTCTCAGCTGCCTCAGCATTACAACACTCACCCAATATCCTTCAAGGAGGGATCACCTGAGAAAATTATCACCATTTCCTCAAAACTCTGGGTCCAAATTTGCTCCTGCTCTTGCAGTCTGGGAAGACCCTGAGTACAGCTGAGTAAGAAAAGTACAGCTGAGTAAGAAGCAGCACATCAACAGGATGGAGTTGCTAATCCTTTGTGTTGGGTACGGGGTTTTGCACAAACTTTGTACTATGAGGTATAAGCCTACTCGGATCATGAGTATCACGTCTGATTAAAGCTGATAGATGGAATTGTCTTCATCCAAATTGTAGTACTGAGTTGCTTGTTTTAAAAAAGTTTATTTAAACAAAGTAGGTACATTTCACAGAAATGGTTATAAAATGCATAGCATATTATAAACAATACTGTTACTTTACAGATACTAGTTGCTATTATCCTAAATATTGCTTTTTAGAAACTAAGGAGAAATGAGAAAGCTAAAATCCCCAGTTATTCTATCTTAGGCACTGTGAAAAAAATAGTGTGCTATAACAAAGCAGGTATTGTATTGCTGCACCATTAATTTGCAGGTTCCTATTACGTGGAAATATCTTGTCCCTAGAGTCACATACCGAGACTAGATTTCCATCAACTAGAACACAAACTGCACTTGCACAGGCAACCAAAACCCCATGCAACTCAAAGGAAAGCTGACTTAGGGTCTTCACACCAATTAAATTAAGGGACAGAGACGATATAAATGGACAAAACACCTTGCCATTCTAAGTTGTGCAGATATGTCTTGCCCATACTGCTATTCAGAAGCAACTTGATTGTAAATTGGCAAGTCCATATATATTTCAAGCTTGATTTCAATGGAAATTGAATGCCCAGCAGAAACAGACATTACCCTCAGCAGTGATGCAATGCCACAGAAAGTGGAATTGAGCCTTTTCACAGCACCTGAGAGCTAAGCACACCTTGAACAGTTAGAACTTCACATAACCAAATGCAGAGGTGTCTGTTTTCTGACCTTTGAGATGCCAGGGCACAAATAAGTAAAAATTAAGAGCACAGCACAATCCGTAACCATCGCTGAGACAGACACCAGCCCATTCACATAACACTTCAGCACATGAACGATGACTAAAATTCTTCCTATTTATGCTTCAATAACAATAGGCAGAAAGCAAATGCTGAGGTCAAAGGAGTTGCACCAGATTTCCACTGGTGTAAGCAAGTCTAGAATCAAGAAAGCTATAAAATCCATTAATTCACAGATGGCAGAGAAAGAAAAATCCCCTTATTTTCAAAACATATACATGTAGGTTTTCAAAAACAAGAATAAACTGACTTTCTGCATTATTACATGACCTTTACAGTAGTTTAAGCTTGGCTTGGACTGAAGATAAAGAAGTTTGAACTCTGGCCAGCAGAGCTGCTTTGGAATTGCTTGTCAAGAGAGAAGAATGAGGTCTGAAGCAGTCCGAGAACATCTATGTTTTATTCACCGTCTTCCAGTAGTTTTTGTAAGTTGTTCTGTATCTTAGAAAAAGAAAAACAGGAGGCAGGAAGCGTTATACTGCATTTAAAAACAATTCAAGACATACTTTCAATATGCCCTCTGTGTGCATGTTAATTTTGTCACAACTATTCATACCAAGGAAACATCTGGATACAATCAGCCAGCAGCACACCTAGCTTTCCTATTATGAGTATTGCCTGCAGTTTTCTCCAATAGCTTCTCTCCTTCATTAGGGATGAGTAAATAAGATAGAAAAAAAACTAGAGCTAGAAAAAAAGGTACAAGAAAGAAACTAAATTATTTTGAACTTGATCAAACTAAAACTCAAAGCTGCAGCTCTTAGGTTTAAGTGGATAATTCAAACAGTTTTGTAATGGCTTCACCTACACAGACAGCTATGACACGAGTGCAGCAAAATAAGGTCTTCTAACCATTAACAGACGTCCCATTTCCCAGATTTAGTTTACTGATTGTGGGTTATCTTCCTTTAGTTACACTGAAGGGAATGCCAGCCAGTCGTATACTCAAAGATGATTTGCACACCCCTTTTGTGCACAGCTTTTTTATCCAGCTGTCGCTTGCTTGTCCTCAAATCAGTGAGTGGGGACTATAGTAGATCACATCCCCTGGCACATGTATTCTCTGTATCTTAGTAACTAGCAGTCACTCACTACAGCAGGTGTAGTCACAGCTTCTTTCAGACTTTGAGGAGCCATGGTACTTCCTGTTCAAGAATATCACTTCTTAATCCAACCTCACGAATTCTAAGCCAGATGCACACCTTTTTCAAAAGGGGCATTCTGGGGAAAGGAAAACAGTAAGAAGCATCTAATTTTATACAAGTCCCTTAATGCATACACAGGATCTTTTCACAAGCTACAGTAGAGTAAGGGAATGAGCAACATTTGGTAATGAAATTTTTTAAGTGTTAAATAAACTTAAATGCCAAAGTAAAATTCTGCTAAGTCATAATAATTATTTGGCTCCAAGCATGAAGCAGAGCTTTCAAAAATCACGTCACACTGGAAAAGTCATTGTAACATATTCTTGCAATGAACATTTTTTAACTAGAGAGCAGTTTTTAGCTTTTAAACTAGATAATTTTTGTGCTTTAGTTTACAATGCTACAGTCACACAGGAGGTGAGGGGACACATGACAAGCTACAATGGAATTTTTATGCTACCTTTGCTGCTGAAGCCAGCTGCAGCAAATCACTGGCACTTTTCACTAAGGCATATGAAACAGTTAAGCAACTGCGGTAACTTTGTTCAGAGAACATAAAGATTTCTACCAGTTTTGGAGTAGAAGAGTAGAGTCAAACATCCTGTTCTAAACATTGCTCATCTAGATTAGAAAGGACTGGAACGTGGCACGCAGCTACAGGCAATATACATTTAGCTTGTATGCACAGCAGTTGATTGTGTCTTGAGTATTTGGCAAACACAAAATGTAAGACTTCAAAGGTTCAATACTGTAGGCACTGAAAAAAAGCACGTGACTTAAGACTCTAATTCAGGACAGAGGGTCACTTCTCTCAGAATAGCTAAATGATCCGACCATCCAGCTGCCTTTTACTGCATGTCCAAGCAGACTATATAAGGGAGTGGTAAAGTGACTAGCTCTGCTGCAAAGGGCTGGCTGGCTAGCTTCTCACTGAAATTAAGGTCTTCTATGAACCATATTGGTAGCCTATCTCAGACAGCTGGAAAGCAGTAACATCTTAAATGTCCTAACTTGGCTAAAGATTCTATCTGGTCATCATCTGGTAAGCATTTTCCCCTTTTCATTCACATTGTTATTATCCAGAGCATACAGAGGGGTTATGCTAGCATTACTCTAGACTTCCACAGCCAGGAGGGTGGAGAAACCTCTCTTTGGTAGTCTTTGTAAAACCTATGCCACACAGCTAAGCAGTGATATTACATAATCCTAGCTATAATGATATTTGAGAAACTTGGTTTGGGGGGAAAAAAAAAATGTGCTGAAAGACCTTGGCACTCAATTTTAGAAACAGAGGCAAAAATACTGCATGTAACTTAAGTATGTAGGAATTCAAGTAACTTTGTTTTCACTCCATTAATACTTTTTTCATGTTTGGCCAGTGTATGTGTTCCCAGTACATAACACTTCATACTCCTGTACTGGGTGCAGTTGTCAAGGTTTGGGGGCAGGGGCATGACAGGGGGCTGCAAGGGCAGCTGCTGTGGGAAGAGGTCAGGGGTTGCCCTGTACTGGGCACTGTCGTTCTGGCAGCCTGCAGTGGACACACTGCAGGGCACAGCTGAACCCTCTGCCAAGATGGTAGTGCAGCCTCTGTGAAATGTATTTAAGAAAGGGGGAAAACACCAAAGAGAGAGGGGAGCAGACTAAGAGGGTGAGAAACAACAGAAGAAACACCAAAGTCTGAGAAAGAAAAGTGGGAGGAGGTTCTTTATGGCAGAGATGTCCACAAGGCAGCCCAGGGAGAGCCTATACCAGAGCAGGCAGTTATTTCCTGGAGAAATTAAACCCTTGGAGAAGCCCATGCTGCAGCAGTGGGAAATGGGGGAAGAAAAGAGAAGCAGAGAGAAAATTCTTTTGTACTCACTGCTAATCCCCCCACCAGCTCCACTTGGGGGCCAGGGAGTGGGGTGAGGAGTTGGGAGTGAAGGAGTGAAGTTGAACCTGGGACAGCGGGGAGGAAAGGTATTGGTCTATCTCTTCTCCTTGTTTCTCACTACCCAAATCTAATGTAGCTGGCACTATATTAAATTGATTTTTCCCAAGTTGAGTCTTTTTTGCCTGTGATGGTAACTGTAAATCTCCCTGACTTTTATCTTGACCCACAAGCTTTCTTATCCTATTTTCTCCCCTTGCCCTGCTAGGAAAGGGGAGTGAAAGAGCAGCTAGGTAGGCATCTAACTGCTGGCCAAGGTTAGTCCACCACAACACCTAATGTGGAAATAAGGTCTGCATACACACTCTTGTTTTGCATAATTTCCAATTTAAGTCAGTAAGTGCATTTAGTTTTGCAATTAGATAATAGTAAAGAGTGAAGGTCAGGTATAGGGAATTATACAACTGACGCAGCAGCACTTGTGCTAAAGTGAAACAGGCAGGTTCTAGCCATTTCATATGAAAAGGCTAATTACATATGAAACCCAGCACTGTTTTTCTTAATCAAAAAAACAAAACTCAAACAAAAACCCCAGACATAAAATTTCATCAAATAGTAATAAAGGTTAAGATCAGAATCCTTACCCTTGATAGAAAAAAAAAAACCTGAGATCATTACATACAATAACCACACCTGAAGTGTCTAGTTTGTTACTATTTCTAGTAGTAAGCCTCAGCTCAAGGCAAAATATTTGCACATACCAATTCTTGTACTTGAGCTAATTTATAGACCAAAAAAGACAGTCCCTTGTCTATGAAAACAAGAAGACATTCCAGCTTCTGGTATCAAATCTGGGGGTAACTTGACACTTTTCAAAGTAACAAGAAGATAGAAATTCAGCAAGAACCTGATTGGTGTATCAGCATTTGCATTATGTCATAGGAAATTACCTTTTCCAATTTTATAAGATTAGCAGTTAACTCATCACAAAGGGCATCAGCATTAATTTGCAGGTGAGATCCCAAATCTTGGTGCACTGGATGTCTGTGAAATAGAATGAAGAAGTGTGACAGAAGTGAAAAAGAGGACAACAGAATTGAAAGATATGTGTAGATGGGAATACAATGGTGACATTGTAAACTGTACTTGCTTACAGAAACAAAGGCCTAAGTCACTTCTGCACTTTTGACAACATTCTTTATGTGGGCTCATTCTACAGAAGCTTGGAGAGCTTAAAAGCAATTTCCACTTGAAATAAAGTTGAAAAGTTGCATAAGTTCCACATCCTGTGACTTGGAGGAAATCAAAAGGTCCAACACCTTGACACTGTAGAAGTACACATTGAATCATCCTGTATCTTGTACTGTTTGAGATCAGAGCAACAGAAAACAGAACTTTCACATGTAAAAGTGCTTCAGAAGAGGAACTAATCATCCTGCTAATCGAAACGTGCTAAAAGTCACAAAATGGCTTTTGATGTTGCCTACTGTTAGAGGAAGGTTTACCCCTTTCCTTGCATCATTAGTAAATTATAAAAACAGGCCTGTTTAAGATAAAGGAACATTTCCTTCCCATTCCTTTTTTATCAAGAACCTAGCTGTGTCTTCTGTCACAGCATACAAGTCCTATTGCCTTTCAGAGAAGGCAGCTGGGAACAGTTGGACCCTAAGCAGCACAGTCATTGTTCAATTGACCACAAGTGCATTGTCACTGTGACCTGTTTATCATGGATGGGTCAAAGAAAGTTGAATCAAAAAGCAGCCTTATTAAAGAACTTGTAACAGGTTTAAAACACTGTGCAGACAGTTCCACCCAGCCTGGTTACAGCTCTGGCTTGAATTTTACTTCCCTCCTGTTTTTCAAGTGGTGCTTTTCCAGCTGTCAGCATTCCCACTCATGCTGCATGTGGCTGTAGGTCTTGCAGTGAGATTTACAAATTACTTTTGAAGTCATGTTTTTCAGAGCAGCTCAGAAAAAAAAATCAGTTTTAAGAAGGCAAAACAAGTTAATGCAAAACTTAATGCTGAATAAACTGATTGGTATTCTCATCAGTATCCAGTTAACTGCGTTCTGTCCCAAGAGAGAAGTAGGAAGCTGATACAACTTACAGTGGCATACTGTTATGGTGTATACCCTTGCGCTGCATCTCCATTTGATGTCTGCATATTTCCTATCCTTGCAACATGGAGATTAAAAATAAATTAAAAAAAGAGTTCAGAGGCAGATGACATAGTGACTCTAGCTACAGAATGGAACTATCAGTGGATCTATGGCCTCTTTTCATATTTTCTCTTCAAATACACAAAGAACCTTCACTTAGTATGACTGGGTATTTTTTTGTTTGCTTTGGTTTGCTTTTGTGGTGTGAGCTTTCTTTTAAATTTATTTTTTCAATTTTATTTTAGCAAGACAAGATACCAGTTTCTAAAGACAGAAGCAACCCAAAGCTTTAGAAAACATTACATAAGCAGGTCAGATGTATTAATCTGAAGATTATGAAGTACCTTCTGTCATCATTGCCATCAAAGATAAGGAAAAAGCTGAGGTACTTAATGCCTTCTTTGCCTCAGTCTTTAATAGTCAGACCAGCCATCCCCAAGGTATTCAGCCCCTTGAGCTGCAAGGAACAGAGAGCAGAAGAAACTCCCTGTAGTCCAGGAGGAAGCAATTAACAGCTGCTGTGCTACCTGGACACCCACAAGACGTCTTTGGGGCCAGATGGGATCCACCTGAGAGTACTGAGGGAGCTGGCAGAAGAGCTTGCAAAACCACTCTCCATCATTTATCAGCAGTCCTGACTAACTGGGGAGGTCCCAGATGACTGGAAGCTTGTCAGTGTGACACCCATCTACAAGAAGGGGTCAGAAGGAGGATCTGGGGAACCACAGGGCTGTCAGCCTGACCTCAGTACTGGGAGAGATTATGGAGCGGTTTGTCTTGAGTACACTCACATGGCACAAGCAGGACAATCAGACCAAGCCAGCATGGGTTCATGAAAGGCAGGTCCTGCCTGACCAACCTGATCTCCTTCTGTGATCAGGTGACCCATCCAGTGCATGAGGGAATGGCTGTGGATGTAGAGCACCTGGACTTTAGAAAGGCCTTTGACACAGTCTCCCACTACATTCTCCTAGAGAAGCTGGTTGCTCATAGCTTAGACAGGTTTACTCTTCGCTGGGTCAAAAACTGGCTGGATGGCTGAGCACAGAGTGTTCCAGTGAATGGAACTAAATCCAGTTGGCGGTCAGTCATAAGTGCTGTCCCCCAGGGCTTACTTTTGGCGCCAGTCCTGTTTTACATCTTTACCAATGATCTGGATGAGGGGACTGAGTGCTCCCTCAGTAAATTTGCAGATGAAACTAAGTTGGGAGGGAGTGTTGATCTGCTCAAGGGTAGGATGGCTTTGCAGAGGGACCTGGATAGGTTGGATTGATGGGCTGTGGCCAATTGTATGAGGTTTAACAAGGCCAAGTGCCAGGTTCTGCACTTGGTCTCAACAATCCCATGCAGTGCTACAGGTTTTGGGAAGAGTGGCTGGAAAGCTGTCAGGCAGAAAAGGACCTGGGGGTGCTGGTTGACAGCAACTGAACATGAACCAGCAATGTGCTCAGGTGACCAAGAAAGCCAACAGCATCCTGGCTTGTATCAGAAATAGTGTGGCCAGCAGGAGTAGGGAGATGATCATGCCCCTGTACTCAGTGTTGGTGATGCTGCACTTCAAATCCTGTGTTCAGTTTTGGGCCCCTCACTAAAAGACGGATATTGAGGCACTGGAGCATGTCTAGAGAAGGGCAGTGAAGCTGGTGAAGGATCTGGAGAACAAGTCTTATGAGGAGCAGCTGAGGGAGCTGGGACTGTTCAGTTTGGAGGAGACTCAGCAGAGACGTTAACAACTACCTGAAAAGAGGTTGTAGCAAGGTAGGTGTTGGTCCCTTCTTCCATGTAACTAGTGATGGGACAAGAGGAAATGGCCTCAAGTTGCACCTGGGGAGGTTTAGATTGAATATTAGGAAACATTTCTTTACTAAAAGAGTGGTCAAGCACTGGAACAGGCTGCCCAGGGAGGTGGTAGAGGTGTTCAAGCAGCATGTGGATTTGGCACTTCAGGACATGGTTCAGTGGGCATGGTGGTGCTGGGCTGATGGTTGGACTTGATGATCTTAAAGGTCTTTTCCAACCTTAATGATTCAATGATTTTAGGGTAATCAAATGACATTAAGACTGAAGACATTAGACTGAAGACAGAAGCCCTTTTCCACAGAATCCTTGCTCTGGAAAGGAACAGTTCACTTCGGTATTATACACTGAAGTTACTCACAGCTGTCTAAGACATTCTCAAGATAGTAGTACACCATGATGTATCAAGTTTGTGCTAGAAGTCTTAAGCAGAAAGTTGTGAGATGAAGCTAGATGCAAGAACTACAGAACATTAAAGTACAGCAAGGGCACTACAGTATCACAGTTGTTTCTGAAGGAAATAGGTGAGCTTGACAGATAATGGAAAAAGATTCTAAAACCCCAAAAATTTACAGAATATATCTTACTCCTTAATATGTGAATCAAAGGATGTGATGGAAGTAAGACGTTCCTCCAGGACACTGATTTTGTATCTCATGTAGAAGGTAGAAAATATTAATATACAAACACTGTAAGAGAGAAAATAAAGTACATCACTTAATGGAAACGTTAGAGGTACCTAACAAATTTAATGTTAAAAGCTATTTAAATTATTTTTCAAAATGTACAAGTAACAAAGATATCATTCTTAGAAACACTTCAGGAACACCCATCAGTGGCATTCAGACATTTATTAAAATCTCAGCCTTGAGTATGGCTTTGCTAAGTGACATGTAAAATGAACCTGCAAGTAGTTAAACTGTTTTAACATTTCCTGAACCAAAAGACTCTTTGCTTAAGTGAAAGGCCTATAAGCCTGCCTCAGCACTTCTACTTCTGGAAAGTGTAAAGGCCACAATTCCCAATAATTTCCTTTTTATCAAGTGAAGCTTAGATTATATTCATCTATGTAAACATAAGCAAATCCTAGTAATTTTACAATCTTGGTATTAATTGCTAACTTACAGAATTGCGTAAAATATAAGTACATGGTTCAGAGATACAAGTTTCTGGGACTTCACTTTGTGGAAGAACCTGAAGGCTTCAGAATGGCCTGCGAGAAAAAAACCCCAAAGGCGTTATTTGATCAAAGTACATAGTGTTTTGAAGCATGCAACAGATAATATAAACAGAAGGATAAACAAGAAAGACATATTCCAAATTATGTCAACTGTCAGAACTATGCAAATGTACCTCAGCTAACTCCAGCTGAAGATCTACACTTGACTCCTTACCATTTCGAGGACTGTTTCGGGCTTTTCCTTCAGGTCCATGTTTACTGTGTGCATCTGAACAGATGGACTTTGCATCAGTCCTGGAAACTTTCAAGTGAGTCTGTGTCTCAACACCACGATAATCTGCCAAAAGTAAAATTTTTAATAAAGCTGAAATATGAAGTCAAAGGAAGCTGTTGGTAGCTTAAGTTAGTCAAGGAGTAGGGGAAGAGGATGATTTTAAAAGGTACACTTCTGCACTTGGATAGAAAGTACCAGTTAGCTTAGTAATCTAAAATAAGTTTGCATAGTAATTCCACATCATCATAAAATACAAAGCAGCACCTGGACAGGAAGAGGATGATGTATGCTGCATTTACATTTCCAGATCCTTTGAAAGATGGCAGCCTGTGCAAACTTTGAAGGTTATCACTGAATTTCCAATCAGAAAATTATAGAGACACAAAAGCAGTCTATGAGAAGGACTGAACATGCTAGAATGATTCCAAATGACTTTAATAACATCATCATATAGAGATATTGCACTATTACTTTAAAAAGGAGATTATAGCTCTCTTTCCTGACAATTTTTTAAATGCATATGATGTCTTGAGAAAGATGGGATAGAAAAATCCAGTCACATTCAGTTTCGTTCGTGCCTTAGTTGCACACCCTGGACTGCTCTAATGATGCACAAGATTCAGAATCACAAGTGACAGATGTGTTATCCCCACGCATCAATTCCTTTTCCTAGGGTGATTCTTTAACTGGATATTGTTTTTTCACTTGTGGAAAGGAAAATTTAAAGGTTTGAAGTAATTACTAGCCATAAGAAAGTAAGACAGCAAGTTAAATAATTTTTCAGAAGCATTCACGTGGCAAGTTATGTCACCACAGTTTAGTTACTGCTTCACAAACACCACCAAACAATTAAAAATACACACACAGTAACTACCATAGACTAATGAAAGCAAATAGCCCCAAGTTATAGCACTGAAGAAAAGACACAGAGGAAAGAAGAGCTAATTAAAACTAATGTGACAGAAAACTGCTATTAAAAGAAAATTCTAGTATTTCATTTAAAGGTAATGGTAAAAGTTTCTTATTATACAAATTCTTTCATATTCAACATGAAACCTGGAATAACAACAGTATAACAGCACATTAATATATATTAGCTGTACACCAGAATAATACCCTTGATTTTGCTAATAATATTCAGCATGTGCTACATAAAACAAGTTCAGCTGTACTTATGAACTTATATGCAGAGTTTCTACACAGCATTC
>NW_010201823.1:18348-23254 GCF_000695765.1 Mesitornis unicolor
TAATCACATGAAGAACTTGAGGCATGTTAGAACACAAACAGTAGTGTAAAGAAAGAACAACTTTCAGACACTATCTTCAAGTGTCTTAATAACTGCAAAGAATAAAATGAGGGTTTGAAAAACAAGGCAAACATAAAAAGTAACTTTTTTTAATGACAAAAAGCTATCACGGTACAGAATGTTACTCGTGTAGAAGTAGTTACACTGTGACTTGAACTACTTCAGAATAGGAGGTTTGGTTTTTTTGTTTTTGTTTTTCTTGTTTGGTTTTGGTTTGGTTTGTTTTTGTTTTTTAAAAGGAGTAACATCTTCCACACAGTATCTCTGCTATCAAAACTGATGGGGAGTATGAGGAGTAGATACTACACAGATAAGCAACCGGAGGTTGTAGTGACAAATCACATCTGCTGCTGACCAAAGTCATTGCCTAAGTCTGGATTGCAAAGGGATATAATAATGGAAATACAGCTATTGTGCCCTTGATAAAGACCTTAAAAAACATGTGATTCTCCAGGACTGTGGAGAATGTAGATTCCACATGAGAGGGGGATTACAGAAGGAAATCTGAGGGCTAAGCCATTCTCATTTTCTTGGGGCCCCAAGATCCCACTCACCTTGGAAGCATTCCAGCTCTGGGGTCTGTGAGCCTGTGCTGCTGGACTCTTCCATCTCCTTTCTCCGCTGCTGCACTATTCCATCCAAATCAGAATAGTCTTCATTGAAATCCTGATGGAGAGAAGGAGTCATAAGAAAGCTCAATGCTGTTCTAAATTCAAACCACCTTATTTCCTCTGACTTCTCTCTAGAAACTGAACCAACAATTACAGACATAAAACTGTTTAACCAGGAACAATCTCTGATCTCACGATGTTGAAATCTAGTTAGAAAAATAAGCTCTGTATGATCACCAGAATTCAACCCTAACCCCCTGCCTTCCTTTAAGTAAAGAGATTACATCTGCATGCAAAAGACAGGCTGATAATTTAGACAAACTGAGAAGTTCAGGACAGGCATTACTAGAATTAAATGCTGGTAAATGCACATGTAGTTACACATCTTTCAGATGCCTGAACTGGCTCACAGAGGAAGGCTTGCAACTAGAAACACTTCAAAAACTGTTCATGGAAGAAGGAGAAGCAACTTTTAAGTCAGTACAGAGTGAGTGAAACCTGACTGCTACAGAGAGATATGTGGAGCATACAGACCTTGGAATATATCCAAAGCACACAGATGTATATATATTGCATGTGATCAGATCAAATTCCTCCTATGCCAGTCATTCCCACTACTTCCTACTGTTAAAAAAATTCATGGAAGTTTTAGAAACAGATGTCATAATTTCCTTCAATTTCCTTCCTTCAGACATCATAAATAGCTCTTGCAATGAAAGGTGCCATGCAACAAAAGAACAAACTTCTAAGCCATTTACCAAGGGCAGAGTTGTAGGACGATCAGCTCTGAAGCTGTTTTCTGCAGAAGAGGGATTTGGACTGTTGCCCATGCTTGTATTCTGAAAAAAACAAAGCAGCAGTGTTAACAAGGAATACGCTCAGAAACTACCTAGCATTTAAAATAGGGGAAGCAGTAATAATGAGCACAAAGCTACATACCATCTTCTCTCCCATTAGTACTTACCTCAAGATGTCTACAGCTAGATTTTAATAGCTTGTAGGTGGTATCTCTGGAGAGTAAGGAGACAAACATGTACTGAAAAACAAAAGTTCCAAAACTATTTGAGAAAAGCCATAGAGTACAAGCTTACTTCTATTTAAATAAAACTGACGGGTGGTTTGGCTGATCAAGTAACTACTTTCAAGAACTTCATAGCAGAAAAATCCTCCACTCATTCTAAGACTATGACCTGAGGTTAATCACAAGGAACACAGAACAGGCACACAGAAGTTACCATGTTCTGCTGCAGGAACCAGAGGATAGTCCAGATCTGTATTTTTTTAAAAAGTCTTAGCATACTATATTTTACCTACCTCTTTAAAAAAAAGCCAAACAACCCACAACTTGTTTTTTGTACAGTCTCCTGCATCCACAAAATACCTGTGCAATGAAAATGGGCTGATTCTAAAGCTGCTCTTAGGATAATCACATTTCCTACTAATTGATGCAATTACTATTCCTAGGTATCACTGTAAGCAAGTGTGTTCCATGCATCTAAGGTATTGCTGCTCAGGTAAGAGATCCAAGTAAATGAAAGAATGCTGTCAGAGCTGCGAAGAAGGCAGGCAACCCTCTGTGCATGCCCTTTCTGACCCAGCTGTTTCAGTTCACCCAGTGTTACTACACAGCAGTCTTGGAGAACAGGGAATGATAGATTACAGACAGCAGGTGGCAACCAGAGATTCCATATCTTATTTTTTCACCATGTTTTACACAGTTTTGTTTACTGCAGATTCAAAGAAAGAAGACAGGGGGTCAACAGAAGGGGAAAAAAATGGTCCCTGCCTGTCACAAGAGAGGAGGCAAAAGAAGCTAGAATCATCTAAGAAACCAGATCGTTCCGGGTATTAAGTCTAAATACCCACATTCCTATAGTTGTTTCAGTGGACACTTGGCACCTTCAAGAATCCCATATATTACTGCCAAGAAGTAGGGAGGGGGAATAAAAGTAGAAAAAAAAAAGAAAGAAAGCAGGCAGAGTGCAATAGCTTTGTTCCCTATCAGTACTTACCCTATCTGTGACTGTTGCTATGATCAGAGCATTTGGCACGAGAAGGGCAGTTTTGGTTTTCTTCAAAAGCGTCACTGAGAGCACAGGTATACTAATCTGAAATGAGGTCAATGTAGTGTTAGGGTACCAATATGTGCATACAAATCTGCATATTCTTTCACAAGGAGTCAGCCTCCCAGCTGTGATAAACCAGACCTTCAACACTCTTCACTTAACATTTCCCACTACATCCCTGATTACTAGTATTTCATATGGAACAGATATAGTCCCAGATTACTACTGTATTTGAACTATTTTTACTTCTAATTTTATCAGATGCCAATCCAGGCTTATGTTTAAGCCTTCCTTTCCTTAATCCCTTCCAGCTCTTACAAGACAGGCTTAGTTCACTCTAGATCTGCATAACAAACCAGTCTTAAAGCCAGGCTTCTTTGTTTAGAAACAAAACACTTCAGAACACATCAGACAAAAGAGGCTTGTTGAAGAATGAACATAAAAAGTCTTCTCATCACTTACAGATCCTTTAGTTTGCAACAAGTAGCTGAGTAAACAGTTCATCCTTCAAGTAATGTTGAAAGATCCAATACCCATACATCCACTGACTTAAACTGATTCCTGTGTATGCCATCCAGACTGCCTACATTTACATTGAAAAGTTCTCAATTTTCTGTCCTGCTTTCTGTTTACATCCAACCTCAGCTTAATGCCTGCTAAGTTGCAGAGTATTTAACTTCAGATATTCTGTAATGTGCTCTTCTTGTAAACCACATATTACAAAGAACTGAATACCTGGTTTGACTTTCATTTGAAAAGCCTAGAAAATTAGGCTGACCCAGAATGGGTCAATGACCCAGAATTTAATAATCTGGACTATCACTATAGCCACAGTTACAAATACTGTCCACTCTACTGTCTATCTTCCCATCTCATAGTATACATAAATACATATACATTCCTGCATTTAAAACCCTGTTGACAAATATAATTTCCTAGTACTACTTCATTAGAAAAGCTCAGCAAATTAGTCAACTATAATAATCCTGGATAGAAATGATTAGGATACAGCTCCTATTAAAAATTCCTTTGACACACAGAGTCACAACTACCTGAGAAACTTGGAAGCAAGATTAAAAGTGTCCAAAGATTGTTCAAAGAGTGACCACAGCAGTGAATTAAAAACACGTCAGTGCAGAAGGAGAATGAAGTTACTCTGTGCAGTTTCACAAAACATTGTTAACTTCTGTTCAGAACAACAGCATGAAGTCATGAAATGAAAAATTGTTTCAAATTACAAAAAATGTATTTGTGTACATTAGTCTGGGTGGAAGATTGCCAACCACTGTTGAAGCATGGCTAACCAAGTATCTGCTTGTCATCTAAGGGCTAGAAACTTGCTCTTTACTCAGTACTTACTTTCATTTTAAAAATGTGCTAGCAGGAAAAAACCAAACCAATCTAAAGCATATAATTTTAGTAATTCTTAGTCCCAGGCCTGGGTCTAAGAATCTGCAAATCTGGTCATCGTTTGTTCTGCTGATTTTTTTAACATGTCAACTCTATTTGTTCTGCTTCAGAAGCCATGTCTTTTGAAAATTAAACAGGTCCTCAACGATACCTTATATTCTTAAATTGGACATGGTATCATTCAACAAAGTTTTTACAACATTTTTCAAAACAGCTTTTTCTGGGAGTGGGAGAAAGGGAGCAGCTATGATGTGTGTTTGAGAGGAAAACCACAGAATCCTCAGGTAGTCAGAACAGAATATGTCTAACTTAAAAAAAACCAAACAACCCAAACCAAAACAAATCAGAAGATTTTTCAGCAGAAATCCTGCTAATAGTAATGATTAAAAGAGTAGCTTAGAAGTTTTCCAATTGGTTCAGTTCACCTCAAAGAACTTTGAAAATCAGAGATGTTAATGGCATTCTACTGCATGATATTTTGATGGATAACATTACTGTAATCAAGACTAAAGCATACTTAAATGGGATTAACTACTTGTTTAATGCACTGTTACCCCAGCATTAGATTAAAATGGTAAAATCACTGCAAAGTACTTTATTTCTATCTGGAGTAATAATCATTTCAGGAAATAAGGTCTACCTGCAGGCAACTTAGAAGGCAACTAAAATGGGTAAGATAATGCTTAGCTCCAGGAAAGACAGAGCCAATATATACAGCCAAACCAGAACTACCTGGAAAGACAGTGATGTCTTTTAAAG
>NW_010201823.1:23271-24188 GCF_000695765.1 Mesitornis unicolor
AATCTTTTATTTTTGAATATGCACAGTGGTAACACTGCAGACTCAAATCTTCTGACTTGCACGGCCAGAGTCATCTCCATGACCCTCCACTAAAGTTCTCAATAAAAAAAACCTTCTGGAGGTAGAGGAATTCATGTTGAAAAAATTATTAGAACATGCAGACCTGCTACTTCTCACAACAAAACACTTTATCACTAAGCTTAAATTGTTTTACAGCTTCTAAGCAATAGAGGTTTTGTGTCTTGGAAACTTTGTCAGTGTACCTGACTGCTAAGAATGTTTCTCTTACTGTCAATCTTGATTTCCTCCTCACTCTTCCATTACCTTTTTCTTCCATTACCTATAATTTTCCATTATATCTCTTAGTTTCCTGTTTTTTACTGATGGTATTCTAAAAACTTATGCCTGTTTTATGTGACTGAACAAAGCTTTAAGTTTGTGTTGGAGGGATAGGGGACGACAGCTAGAGGTAAATGATCAGGCCCATACCCTTCACTCTTAATCTTCCTCACACTTTTTTCTGAAAACAATGACCCAGAATTTAATAATCTGGACTATCACTATAGCCACAGTTACAAATACTGTCCACTCTACTGTCTATCTTCCCTTTTCATTGTATACATAAATACATATACATTCCTGCATTTAAAACCCTGTTGACAAATATAATTTCCTAGTACTACTTCATTAGAAAAGCTCAGCAAATTAGTCAACTATAATAATCCTGGATTCTACTGGAAATTTGTACACATTAAACTTAGCTTGAATTTAGAACACTGTCTCACAGTTTGAAGTAGTCACATTTGTTCGTGATGAACAGGAGATTGCTAGTACAGCAACTTCAATATTAATGAAACTAACTGCCAAGACAGTTGTTACTAATTATGAATGACAGTATTCTGACTTCCTTGTTTGTG
>NW_010201824.1:0-633 GCF_000695765.1 Mesitornis unicolor
GGGACACCAAAGGATGGGGTTGGGGACATCACAGGAGTTGGGGACACCGTGAGACTTGGGTGCAATGGGGTTGGGGCCATCAAGGAATTGGGTTGGGGACATCAGGGGGTTGGGTGCAATGGGGCTGGGGACACCAAAGGATGGGGTTGGGGACATCACAGGAGTTGGGGACACCGTGAGACTTGGGTGCAATGGGGTTGGGGCCATCAAGGAATTGGGTTGGGGACATCAGGGGGTTGGGTGCAATGGGGCTGGGGACACCAAAGGATGGGGTTGGGGACATCACAGGAGTTGGGGACACCGTGAGACTTGGGTGCAATGGGGTTGGGGCCATCAAGGAATTGGGTTGGGGACATCAGGGGGTTGGGTGCAATGGGGCTGGGGACACCAAAGGATGGGGTTGGGGTCACCAAGGAGTTGGGGACACCCAGGGACGGCGCTGGGGACAACACTGGGGCTCGGGGACAGTGCCCAAGGTTGGGGACAGTGCCTGGGTTTGGTGACCCCATCCAGGTTTGGGGACACTGCCCGAGGCTGAGATCTGGGGACAGCCGCGGTGCCGCTGGTGACAGCGACGTCCCCAACCCCAGGCGCTGAAGGTGACGATGACCAAGTCCCCCGAGAGCTTCCGCC
>NW_010201825.1:0-342 GCF_000695765.1 Mesitornis unicolor
CCCCGTTCCCGTGACCTTTGACCCAATTCCCACGGCCTCTCACCCCATTCCCGCAATCATTGACCGAATTCCCGCTTCCTTTGACCCCATTCCTGCGACTTTTGACCCAATTCCCACGGCATTTGGCACCATCACCTCAGCTTCTGACCCCATTCCAATTAGCTCTGTATGTTAGAGAATGTTTTGAAACCCTTGCGCTGGAGCTTGAGGGTGACGGTAGGACCGAGTGCTTGTGGGTGAAACTCAGGGGAATAGGTGGTAAGGCTGATGTTGTGGTGTGTGTCTGTTCCAGACCACCTAGCCAAGAAGAAGAGACAGACGACTTCTTTTAGAAAGGACTGG
>NW_010201825.1:1190-1779 GCF_000695765.1 Mesitornis unicolor
GGCTTTCCGGCAGCTCTCGCACCGCTTCCACGGGAAGGGCTCGGGGAAGATGAAGACGGAGCGGAGGATGAAGAAGTTGGATGAGGAGGCGGTGAGGGGGCGTCCTGGACCCAGAATGTGGGGGTTTCAGTCCAGTCTGGGGGTTCTGGAGCAAAACTTGGGGATTTGAGTCCACAATGTAGGGATCCTGGGCCTGGTTTTGGGGTTTCTGGAGCTGATTCTGGGGGTCCTGAGCCTCCATTTTGGGATTTTGAGTGCAGTTTGGGGGTTTTTTAGTCCAATTTTGGGGTTTGAAGATGAAAATGTGGGGTTTCTGGACGTGATTTGGGGATCTTGAGCCAAAATTTGGGAGATTTTGATCTGATTTGGGGGCTTCTGGATCAAAATGTGGGGGTTTTGAGTCCTGTTCTGTGGTCCCTGGGTGAAAATTTGGGGCTTCTGCACCTAAATTTGGGGGTCTTGGGTCTAAATGTGGGATTTTCAGTCCAGTTTTGGAGTCTTTCAGTCCAATTTTGGGGCTTTTCCGTCCAATTTTGGGGTTTCTGTATTCAATGTTGGGGATAAGAAGGGATATCCTTCTCTGATAAGA
>NW_010201826.1:0-716 GCF_000695765.1 Mesitornis unicolor
TTTGGAAATTGCCACAAAATGACGGAAAAGCGAGAGTAATACACAGAAACGCCTAGAAAACGAGAAAGGTTTACACTAAGGAGAAAAACACAAATCTCAGCACTTGTGCCTAGAAACTCTTAAGCCTAAACAATATGTAGCAAAAGCCTCAATATCAGCCAGAAATGCCGAAATGCTGAAAAAAAATCCTTTTTAAGGTGCTAAAGTCAAAAAGTAGCAGATATGTCAAGAAACTCTTAAATTGCCAAAAATTGTTGGGTAAGCAAGAATAATAGGCAGAAATGCCTAAAAAACCGAAAAGTTCTAAAAAAAGGAGAAAAAACATAAATCAGCATGGTATGCTTACAAACTCAGAAGTTAGCGCAATGTGCAGCAAAAAATGCTTTTAGGCTTATCCCAAAAAAAAAGGCAGAGCAAGAAACATTGCAACAAATGCCTAAAAAAATTAAAAAGTCCAAAAAAAGGTGTAAAAATAGAACTCAGCACTTACGAGTACAAACTCCTAAAAAGAAATGATTTGCAGCAAAATCACTCGGTTATTGATCTGAATTATTGAAATAGTTGAAGTACTAAGATTTTTCTTCAAAGGATAGAGTCAAGCTCTTCTCCCACACAAAAGATTCTACGACTGAAGACTCTTGCTGGCTCTTGTCTACTCTAGAAGTCAAACTTGTAGCCCCACAACGCTTCACGTGCAGGGCTTCTTTGCTTCCCTG
>NW_010201827.1:0-5266 GCF_000695765.1 Mesitornis unicolor
ATGCTGGAAGTGGCCCTCACCCTGGTAAGGTATTAGGGTCGGGAGCGAGGTGTTGGAGGCGGAAGGGGGTCGTCTCCAGGTGCTGGTTGAGCTCTGGAGACGGGGCTGGGGTGAGGAAGGGCTGGTACTGGGGGCGCTGGGGCAGCGCTGCCAGCCCTGTGTTAGCAGCAGCCAAATCCGTGGGGTGATGGGGGTGTTTCTGGAGTGAAACACCCACCACGTCTGTCTGGCGTGCAGCTTTCTGCTGGTGCAAGCTACAGAGCCTCGTAGTTTTGTCCGATTTCTTTTTCAGTGCAGAGAAACTGCAGCTTATGTTGGTGTCACTGTCCCCGAGTAACTCCCAGAGGAAATGTCCTTATTCTCCAGCAGAAAGAGCTTTTCCCGGCTGATTTTTAAGGCACGTCAAAGCAGCATCAGCTAACTGGTAAAGGGCATGCATATCTCCAAGTAAAAGTGTATGGATGTGTATAAGCCTGTATTTCTTCATTCATTTTGGTGTACTTTTCCTGTAGCCTAAATAGGAAAAAAAAATGAAGTCTTTTCATATTGCAGGTCTGGCTTAGGTTTGAAATCTCACTTGGTCACTGCTGTTTCAATAACCACAGGGTAACTGTGGGAGACAAGAGCTCCTTGTTACGATATCCCCTACCTTGCCCACCGCTGTGGGAGAGCAGTAAGTCATCGTGGGATCATCTGATTCCCTCCTTGTTGCTATGTGGGTAGAATGGGAACAGTGTCAGGACTGTAGGGCTGGCGCTTTTCAGCCTCAGCCCCCTGGCCATGAAAACTGGGAGCCATCCTGTGCTGGGCCGTGGCTCCTTTCTGCCTGGTGTCTGGGGAGAGTCCCTCCATCAAAACCAGATGGAGGAAGCGAAACACACTTGAATTTTATTGTGACAGGGAGTTGACGGGGACTGGTGTGAATCTGGAGGTAAAGAAGTGCTTTGGCACTCTCGTGGTAGGTGTAACTACCACTGAAGATGGATCTGGGTGTGATTTGAGCTCTGGATCTTTCTGTCCATTTAAAGACTTGTTGTTGTGAGCAGGAGAAAGTCCCTCCCTTTTTGATAGCTTTAAAAATGAGTGGAGCATCTCCCTTATGGGGAGCAGCTGAGGGAGCTGGGGCTCTTGAGCTTGGAGCAGAGGAGTCTGAGGGCTGCCCTCATTCCTGGGGATCCATTTGGAAAGGGCAGTGTCAGGAGGAAGGAGCCAGGCTCTGCTCTGGGATGTCCAATGCCAGGACAAGGGGCAGTGGTCCCAGGCTGGAGCACAGGAGGTTCAAGCTGAAGATGAGGCCAAAGTTTGTGAGTGTGAGCGTTATGGAGCATGGCCCAGGCTGCCCAGAGAGGTTGTGGAGTCTCCTTGTGTGGAGACACCCAAAGCCCTGGCCGTGTTCCTGTGTGACTGCTCTGGTGATCCTGCTCTGGCAGGGGTTGCGCTGGGGGAGCTTTCCAGGTCCCTTCCAACTCCTGACATGCTGGGATTCTGTGAAAATAATGAATTTCTGATTCTTGTCGTCTTCTTGCCCTAAATGTTCCCCTTGGTTTAACATTGCTTCATCAGAAAAGATTTATTTGTAAGTAAATTCCAGTTTTCTCCAGTTAAGATGGCACCATGGGAATGTGCAGATCTTTCTGAAGCCTGGATATGATTAAATGCAGCCAGAGGTGTAGAAAAGGGGGCTGAGCCTCAGCCTTGGCCGTTTAGGCTTGCCATACTGCTCTGGAGCATGCACAATTGGTCAGTCTTAAATATCTGTACACCACTGTAACACCATAGGAGTAACAAGGGGATGTGTACTGCCCAGTGTGATAATTTTCTGCTGTCCCTGCTCACAGTTTTCCTCACATGACTGCTGGGAAACATGTGATAATAATGTTGGTAATTGCTTAAATGTAGGCAGGGCTTTGACTTCACCTTTTTGAACCACAGTCATTCGTTTTTCCTCTGGAGTGAGTAGTGGAAGTTGCCAGTGAAGTACAGAATAACGCAGATAATATGTTTGAAGTATGTGTAGGTTTTGCCTTTAAATTGGGATTCGATGTCTTTCTGCAGGGTTGGTGGCAGTGAATTTTGGTGAATTTTAGGCCTTCAGTGGAGTTCTGTGGTGTAGGTCGAGAGAGGTTCTCCTCCCCCTCTACTCTGCCCTGGTGAGACCACATCTGGAATATTGCATCCAGTTCTGGGCCCCTCAGTTCAAGAAGGACAGGAACTGCTGGAGAGAGTCCAGTGGGGCTACAAAGATGATCAAGGGAGTGGAGCATCTCCCTTCTGAGGAGCGGCTGAGGGAGCTGGGGCTCTTTAGTTTGCAGAAGAGGAGACTGAGGGGAGACCTCATTCATGTTTAGAAATATTTAAAGGGTGAGCGTCACGAGGATGGAGCCAGGCTCTTCTCGGTGACAAACAATGATAGGACAAGGGGTAACGGACACAAACTGGAACACAGGAGGTTCCACTGAAATTGGAGAAGAAACTTCTTCTCAGTGAGGGTGACAGAGCCCTGGCCCAGGCTGCCCAGAGAGGTTGTGGAGTCTCCTTCTCTGCAGACATTCAAAACCCGCCTGGACGCCTTCCTGTGTAACCTCATCTGGGTGTTCCTGCTCCGGCAGGGGGATTGGACTGGATGAGCTTTTGAGGTCCCTTCCAATCCCTAACGTTCTGTGATTCTGTGATTCTGTGATCCTGCTGCAGGATGAGATTATTAGGAAATAAATCCTGTTTCTTGCACCATGTGAAACGTCTTACCACGTTTACAGTGAGCAAATCATTATGGAACCAAAGAAATGGCGTTGTCTTACGTATTTGCTCTTGGTTTTTGATACAAAAAGTTAAAGATCAGAACCTCTCGGCATTTCCCACGTTAATTAGGACTTGCCAAGGCTCATTGTGGTTTGCAGCCACATTTGACGACTCCTGTGATACTTGGCAGCTCTAAAACACAGCATTTCACAAGAGCCCAAAGCCTTTTGCTCCTGTTCTTTGTTTAAACAAAGGCAAAGGTGTCAATAAATACTGGCACGGCAGCTGTGAACGTTGGCTTTTATTGTTGTAACGTTTAAAAGGAGGGCGCTCTTGCCTGTTCTTTACAACATAACGTGTGGTTACTGAATAAATCAGCAAGATTAGCATGGATGAAACTCAATGTTTTAGTGAAGTGCCTCTGTTTCTGAAGGCTTTTGAAGCTTTGGCAGGTTTCGATGGGCTCTGTGTCTCTTCCAGTTCAATTTCTGCTGCCTGGTCACACACACAAGGGTTTTCTGGAGCCGACTCCATGCGTTTCACCCTCTCCTCCCTGACCTGAGTTATCCCAGAGCATCAAACGGGAGCCGTAGCGTCCAGATTTAATCTGAAAGTAGAGGGTGCGCTGTGCAACAGGCTTATCCACACGGTGACTTCTAAAAGTTGTGAGTGGTGCTTTAGCAGCAGCCTTGGCACAGGGCATCAACAGAATTGGATTTTATTAAGCACGCAGCAGTGCTTGAAGGTTTGCAGCTCTGGAGGAGGGAGCAGAAGCACTTTGGCTTCTCAGTTTGAAATCCCTTTTAAAAACAAAAGTCGCTAAAGGAAAAGTGAATTTAAGTTTCACATGGTTTGGTTTTTCTTTCCGTGCTTTTGAATTTCTCGGCTAATTGATGTGGTTTTACAACCACATCTTCTCAAAAAAACCCCAGCAAACCCAAGCAGCACTTCCCCCTGGTTCACAGGGCTGGGAAGGGACTCCCAGGGCTCCTCTGACCCCACTACATCACCCACCCTTGGTGGCCTCAGCTCTTCTCACAGAAGCAGATCGGAGGGTGAGGCCACTTGTGGTAGAAGCCAGAAGCCAGACCTGGTTTGTGCCCCGTTGGCTTGTCCTTGTCAGGCTGGGCACAACTCAAAATACCAGGGGCCAGTTGATGCCAAGGCTGCCAGTGGAGCCAGTGCCACCGTGAGTGTTTGGAAATTGCGAGTGGGAACAGCTTTAATTCCAGACAGATTTATTTGATTATTTATTTTTTTAATAGAAGCGGTTTTTAGTTTGCACTTAAGGAACTAAGAACTTAAAAATCGTACTTTATTTTTTTGTAAGACTATTTTTGGTACGCAATAAAAACGGATTTGGAAGTGAGGTTTTTAATTTTTAAATTGATGGGCTTTAAAAATTGTTATTATTAATTTTAGTGTCTCTGCTTCTGCCTTTAATGCCAAGCTTTCAAGCCACTGACAATTAAAACCTAAGCCCTCCAAATGGGTTTGTAATTGAAACGGCAGTTGGCCCTCAGCTACAGCAGGGCTGCGCTGCCTTTTTGTTATCACGTAAATCCATGTCATCCCTTGTAGAGGAGGGATTATTCACATGGCTTTTTTGTTTGTTTATGCAGCCTAATACTATAATTATTGCTAAAAATGAGGTTGATTTGACTTACAGGATGCGACAGGTCAGCATCAGATGTATTTTTGGATTCCATTTTCATATCGCTGTTGAGGTTTTTGTGATGAGTGCTCTCTGGGGACCGCAAGAGAAAATTCGAGCTGCTTTCTCCAATTCTGCCTTTCAGGGCTCTGCATTTTGCTGACTTGATATCCTCAATTACAAGGAGAAACATTTTGTGTGTGTGTGTGTGTGTATATATATATATACATTTTATATAAACATTTTATGTGTGTGTGTGTGTGTGTATATATATATACATATATATATTCAAAGCAGGGCAGACTCAGCAGAAGGATTTCAGATCCAGCGTAAAGCAGAAAGACCAGCAGTGTGTGCGTGCAGAAACCTCCCTTATTTAAAAAACCCAAACAAAACTATGTAAACTTTTCTATTTGTGTAACTCAAAAGCCATGTAAATTGTACGCAAATAAATGCATTTGCATACAGGTGTTAAATTAGGAGGAGCTGACCGTGTCCAGAATGGATGAGAGAATTTATGCCGATAGTTTTCTTTCCTCAGGGCCTTATCTTGTGGTTGAGCTGGGGAGTGTTTTTCGAAAAGCATTCACTTTTGATTGAAAGATTTTTAAAGAGTGGAGAGTCCACCCACGCTGTTTGAGAAGTCGCTGCGGTGGTTGGTTACCCTTGCAGGTGAACGCCCAAAGAAAACCGATTTCATGGCAAAAGCTTTGGTGTAACGGAGTGGGTTGAAAGAAATGGGAAACGGGACAAATTTTTTCTCCCTCGCGTTTACCTTTCACATCGGGTTTATTTGGAAGTGAAGGGGAAAAAATGCTCGTGCCGTAGCCTAGAAATGGTGCCTAGTGGTGTTCCCCAGGGCTCAGTGCTGGG
>NW_010201828.1:0-3791 GCF_000695765.1 Mesitornis unicolor
CCAGCAATCTGTGTAGCATCCATCACAGACCTCCTTTCTGCATCTGTGTAGAAACAGGGAACCTGTAAGACAATCACAGAGCCAATGTGAATATTTAGGAGACCCACCCTCAGCAAACAGTTACACAAGTGTGCAGGGAGTCAGTACAGAGCACAGCTGCGGTAACCTCCAAGTTTAATGTTTATTTCAGTTGCAATAGAGAGAAAGCAAAGAACACACTATACGAAGACAGTGTTACTTTTGTGAACCTTTTTCCATTCCCCCTCACTCATTTTAGGAGCAAAGAACCAGAAACAGGTATCAAATATTATTCGTACTGCTCATTAGCAGCAATTTAAGACATTTCACCATGAATGAAGCAAGTCTAGTTTTGGGGAAGAGATGCAAGTAAGATTTGGTTTTAAATACAAAAGACAAAGACCTGAATATTCAGGTTCAATTGGCAACTCAATGCTATCACCACCACTCTCTTCAGTTTATGATACCAAGCAAGTATTTACTTGTCTACTGTCAAATACTTACAGAAACAACACAGTCAACTACAGGCTTCTTAAGCGCATTCTCAGCGGTCTCTTTTAGTTTGGTAAGGAGCATTCCTGTCACCTGTTCAATAGTAAAGTTTCTTTCTTCTTCCATATACATGGCCTTTGAAGAAAAAATTGTGTAAATGTGTATTACAATGCAGTAAAAACCATGCACTACGTGCAATGAAGTCTTTACTAAAAGCAAGCTTAAAAAGTAATGCAGCTTTATGCAACCTTCTCTCTGATAACATAGCTCACACACAGCAAGTGCAAGAAGATAATACAAAAACAGTGGAATGCACATTTAGTAACTCACACAAAGCTGCTCTGGACATAGATATTTGGTTTTTTTAAATCCCGATTGCTACATGATGCCTAGGATGCCTTCCTCCCTACTGTTTTGGGGTAAGTTAGTTAGTTATTGCTAAAATCTGAACCAGAAGTCCACCCATTGTTGAAAAAAGACAAAATATTTAGCATGACACCTGAAATATTAAGTTAAAATCTTATAACCCTGCAGTATCTGGACAGCAGCTAAGTGGTCAAGTAGCTTGTGTTCCAAGTTCACCAGAGAGCGAAGGAAAAAAGCACTGCTAAAATAGCTTGCACAGGACAGGCTTTGCAAGGCAGATAAGTTGTATAGCTGCGAAATCAGTCTCACCTAACACCTGGAGAAACCATCTGCATTGTTAGTCTTTTATTCCCTATTTAAGGCTTTCCTTTCACGAGAGAACAGAAACTACAGCAAGCAGATGCAAAATAAAGAGATAAAAGGAAACTTGATCAGTTTCCTCCGCTGGCTCTTTCAAACGTGCCAGACTTACCTTGATGCCAGTGGAGCCTGTTGGCAGCTGGACAAGTTCATAGGCAAGACTTGCTTTTTCAGCTTGAACAAAGGGATCTGAGAATGCACGACCATGAAATCTTTTAAAACTTTGTACTGTATTCTTTGCATTTGAAATAACCTAGAGGAAAAGAAATCTTTAATACAACATGTCAGGGGAACACCTGAATTTCAAGCAGAAGACAGGTCTGTTCTCATGCTTCTCTCGCCAGAGTATTTTTGTCATCTGTACCTTAATGGTATCAGGGCAGCTGCTAGAAGGCAGCTTCCCTCTGATGGGTCAGGAAGCCTACAGGAACTTGAGACTTAAATGAAAACGTATGCCAGAAAACTGAGCCAAGATTCTAGCAAAAATGCATTAATATAGCACTCAATTTTCATAGTATAAGTGTAGGACACTTCAAAAAAAACAAAGCAAAGTGTCTTTCCCATTTACCTGTTTCCTACCACCCTACCTTTCTACCGCACCGCAGCCAGTAACTCCACAATAACAAGCATATTGATGGGAACTCCAGCTCAGGTTCATCACATGCATGTGACAGTCAACACAGATATTCTCACAAAACAGCTCAAGGACCTTGTCATGAAGCTTTAAAAAGTCAGGAGGGCCCCCATGAGGACACTGTCAACTTGATTTAACTGACAAAAGGCAGATTGTCTTTTAGTAACAGCAGAGATCAGTGTAAATGGAGAAGTGAAAATCATTATAGCTCGATGTAGTGCAATTCTTTCATTTCTATTAGAGCAAGACAGATACTGAAAAAGCACAGGAACTGACAAAGCAGACAAGCACCATACCATGTGACATTTACCTGTGATTCAGTTTCAGTCAAGTGCCTATTTCCTAAGTAACCTGGCTCTGATTTGCTGTAAGTTCAGTTTCTGCAGGACATACCTCATCTCTACAGGATCTCTGTACCAATGAATTTCGTTAAGCTAAGCAGACACTCAACTCCAGAAAAAACATCTGTATTTAGTTCTAGTACACTTCTTCTGTTCTTGAATAGCATGGTTGCATCCAGTCTTTTTTTGTATTACACATAATAAATCTTCACACATCTCTAGGTATTTTAGGCTAAGAAAAATCAAGTGTTTGAATAGTCACTTCCTGTAGAGGACTTCAAAAGAGAGTCATGTTTTATAGGGGTTTCACAGCAACACAAGAACAATACAGCAGGACCCAAATGTCATGAGCAGGACAAATCAGTTTAACTTCTTGGTCTTTAAACCATATTCACCTGCCTACACCAACAGCAACTCAAAGAATGAGCAAGAAAGCCCAAGATAGAGACACAAATTGTAACTGAACCACAAAGAGTCAAGGAAGTTATATATATTTAAACTCAATTACATCCTCTTTTTGCCAAAATTATGCACTTAATGGAATTCTATAGAATGCAGCCACATAGTTAAAAGCCATTATAATGCAGACAAACTGGAACAAGCTAAGGTAGGATCAAACACTGCTGCTTAGCTTTATAAATTACACTTGTAACCTAAGAAGTTGTGGTAAATACTGATTTTTTTTTTTAAGAGGCAAAGGGGTTTGGTTGGGGTTTTTTTGTGTGGTTTTTTTTTTAATTATTTTCGCTTGGGTTTTTTTGCACATTCCGTTATGTAGAAATCTTCGGGCTGATAGTTGTACCCAAGATGACAAAGCAGCGTTACATGCTGAACAGCTGAATGAAGCTCAGCTGTTCATTACAGTTATGGAGTCACTAGGAAGCCAGCTCAGAGACATCTGTAACCTTCAATGATAAAAAAATCCATTCTGCTCATCTGATTTTTGACTACTGAAGTTGCTTTCACCCAGACTACACGCTCACCTGGCTTTTAGCTGCAGCGCCAATCGAGCGGTTCTTGGGTCCAAAGGATATACATGAGCTATAACAAAAAGAACACATTCCAGTTAGTAAGTGAATGGTAGAACTGCACTGCATAGCCTTTTGTTAAAGAGTGTTAATATTAATTAGACTAGAGGTATTTTAAACAGTATTTGGTCCATTAAGAAGGTTGGTCACTCACTGCAATAAATGCATTGAATTTTCCGCGCATTCTAGAAAGGAACAGGCACTCTAAATTCAGTTAAAACAGCAACACTACTCACTGCAGAGCAGCATTAATCCCGAACTTATTCATGCTGCTTCAAGTCTTACATCTAAATAATAATCGGGCAGACATCCTTTATCTCAATAATTGCCCATTTATCTAAGCCACTCAAAGATAAGTTGATCGCTAATAATACAGGAAGCTTTCAACTGCTCACAAGAAATACATGACATAAATAAGATAGTAAGAAAGTCATTCCTATACATCTGTACCAAATGCTAACTAAGCTTTTCAGTTTTAAGGCAAAACCTGCAGAGAAAGATTGGTGTTTATGGGTTTCATCTGCACTCACTGAAATAACGCAGATTAGGGAA
>NW_010201828.1:3822-6427 GCF_000695765.1 Mesitornis unicolor
TTCATTATAAACCGCTTTGATAGCCTGCAGTTCTGAAAAGGATAAAATGAAAATAAATTTTCCCTTTAGGAGCAATCCCTAGACCTACTAAGCCTCTTGATCTACATATTTACACTGTAGAAGCCTTAACAAAATTAAATCCAGCCCGCTAATCCAAGTTCCTCATACCACTGAGGTAAACTTAGTGGGGGTAAAAAAATGGCTATTAGTCAAGCAGATCTTTACCATTCACACAATCTACTAACAGTATAATTAAGCTGCTCCCTATGCAGCAGGTCAAGAATCTGCTTTACACAGGGTTATGCCAAAGGGCTGCCACAAGAAACAAATTCCAACACAGCCTGAGGTCTGGAACGGGTCTGCCAAACAGAAAGGGTCAAAACCAGAACTGACGACTAGAATTATCTAATTGCACTGGGCTTCTATCTTCCTCCAAATTATTAATAACTTAACAAATGAAACAAGGCCCACCCTAAAGCATATTTTTCAACACAATTAATTTCTGAGTGAATCTGTTACTCAAAACAACTATTTAAGGAATCAGTTAACAAAAAGCGAGGAAGTTCTGTGCTGCACAGACCCTAAGGTCCATACAAAGGGAACAGGAGCTGCAGAGCAAACATCTAAAAATCTAATGAGCCACGAGCAGGAAGCTAGATATTAATTTACTCTGATCTCCAGAAAGGAGTTAAGACTTGAACATGAATTGTTGCTTTTCTCCTGGACAAAAAAAAAAACCAACCCAAACATCCAGCTACTTCACTGCTAAATTCACAAGCTATCAGAGTCCCCAGTCACCACAAAGCTGCTAATTCAGATTACAGAACTTTTTAAACCTGCCAGACTAAAACCTCAAGGTAGAAACCTGTCTCAAGAGACAGATACGGCAATCAAAATGATAGACTTCCATGTTATACACTGGGAACAAAACCTTTTAAGTGCACGCATTCTTCTCAAGCATGCTGCCCCCCTGCTTGGCTTTATGACCAGGGATGTTTTGAGGAGCTGCAGCCGAGCAGACAGGATGGTTCCACAATTACAATAATACGTATCTGCTAATCCTTCCCAAACCTGTTTGTCATCCACAAAATAGCATTTAGCCCTGACCATGAGCTTATTCCCAAGGAAACCTGTCACAACACCTTGCCTGACTCCCCCCAGAGCTCACCGACAAGAAATGCTAAGCACTGACTTTTCGAATGAGGTTCTCTGTTCCCAAGACAGACACTAAAAAGTCATTAAGCATTTCTTTTAACAGATGTGTTTGCTTATAGAATGGTTTTCTGCATTCTCTCAGAACAGTACTTGGAAATTAAGTCCTGTTTAAAAAAAAAAAACCTATCATTTTCATCATGGGTTGTTTTTTTTTTTTTCAATTTCACTGCAGCCTTTCAGAACTGAAAGATGCATTGTGTCAGATGTTTCATATAGGTGATTTCATTCAGTGAGCGAAATTTTTGCTCATATATCAAATATATGTAAGTAAGACCTCAACTCCCCGAGGGTCAGACGCCTAGAGCTATTAGAAGACTGCCTTGAAATGCTTTACATTAAATATTTTCCTTGTACATCCAACCTTTAAGCCTCCATATTACTGAGAATACTTAAGAGACCAGTCCTCACTCTTACACATGTACCAAACTAAAAGTTTCCTTCTCCGTTTATTCATTGCTTAGAGACAGTAACAGGCAAACAGAGCCAAGGTACTGTCTAATGAGAAGCAAGGTCATTTTATGTCTCTGGTATTTTTAAACAGATATGAGGGATCTGAAAGAAAAAAAAAAACCAAGATAATGCAATTGTTTCACCAAGACAACTATTTATTTTAGTATCTGCTTAAAATAAAGCTATGCTACAACATACAGTAAGCTGTAACTTTTAATACAGCTTTCCAAACAGCTCCGCTCTGGGTCTGATGTGGTGAAAGTTCCTTTTCACCTTTATTTTACAACTAATTCTAAGAAGAGTTTTATCCCAGTTCTCCCTCTCCTTCTTAGCAACTTCCCTATTGAAAATAAACAAACAATGCTCCCTCTTCTCGAGAGATGTGCTGGGAGGCCTATTTATGTAAGCTGGGCTAGAATACACTACAAACACGGGAAAGCGCGATGTGCTTCAAGACCAAGCTCACCAGCAAACGGCACTGACAGTCAGTCCCTTCCCAGGACAGGGGGAAGCCCAGTCCGACACTGGGCTGTATTCACATTCCACTCCCCATTCCCCATAACTTCTCAGCCTGGTGGTTGGTTTCAAAAGAGAGTTTAAAAGACCCAACACTCAAAAACAAGTGCAAGGTTTGGTTTTTTTTGAGAACCCTTGCTGAACAAAGAAATACACAGAAACGAAAGGCTGCTAAGAAGCTTTCCTAAGCTTTGACCCAACGGCAGGCCAAGGAGCTCACCCAGACCTCAGCACCAGCTCCACGTTCACCTCCACAGCCCGGGCTTGGACTGCAGGAGAACAGGTACGCTATCAGGGATGTCAAAACACGGCGTGTAAGCTTATAGGAAATTAGGCTTTGTTACTTCCAGCAGAGGCTGCTTTTTCTTATATTAACAGACCCTACTCTTTTAATCATAGCAACACAGCCCTGCCTTAGGGAGGC
>NW_010201829.1:0-1045 GCF_000695765.1 Mesitornis unicolor
CGGGGACGTCGGGGTATCGCACCTGGGCACCGCGGAGGTGATATTGTTCCACTTGTCCCGTCCCGGGGGGGACGGGGTGCCTGCGGGTCCGCCCCAGCGGCGCGAGCAGCTTTGCATCGCTACGGAAGATTTGGGGCAGGGGGGGGGTGATGGAGAAGGAAAAAAACCCAAAACCATAGAAAAAAGGGAGGAATATGAGGGCAGTGGGGGAAAAGAAGTTGCGGCCCGGACAGGAAGGAAGGAGACCCTGGAACTGGATCCGGATTTCCTATGAATGAGGAGCGCCCGGGCTGGCCGCCGCGAAAAGAGTTCAGTGCCCGTTTTTTTGAGCTGGAAGCCATAGCTTTGTCTCGAAAATAAACTGCTTACGGGGGTAGGTGCGCCTCGTAGGCTCCCGCTATCTTCATCGAAATAATACAATAGGGCGGACCGGGGAATTTATTACTACTAACAAGAAACAGCTTTCTTCTGCAAGTTGTTTATAAATCATCGTATTTAACGTGAGCGCTGGAAAGGCTTCTCGCCTGGAAATATTCCTCTGCGTGGGGGAGTGGAGGAGTGGGGGGATGGGCTCCTGCACATAAACATGTACACAGAAGCAGCATAAACAGGATACCCGGTGACCTGAGACAAGGGGCGCAGCAGGAGTTACCTCCTTTCGTTAGTTTAGCGGCGTATCAAGAGCTCCTGCCGGGGGTGCGGAGGGAGGAGGAGGAGGGATGTGTGTGTGAGAGAAACAAACTTTGTCCGTGAAAGAGTGGAGATTCTTTCTAAGGGTGATTTTCGCCCCCCCTCCTCTCTTGGACGTGCAGGCGAACGGAAGGACAATACTGCCTGTTCTGCGGGTGCCTCTGGAGCGAAGCTCTGCCTTTTGTTTCCCGTGTGGAAACAACTGGGCACCGAGGAATTTTATAACGCGATGCTCATTTTCTCGTCTCTCTCCTCCCAATTAGGTGTAGCCCAGTGAGCTGAAACAAAACAACAGGGCAAACCCGCAGCAGGCTTCCTTCGCGGCATCTCGGGGACCATCCTGGGAGAGCCGCTC
>NW_010201830.1:0-18584 GCF_000695765.1 Mesitornis unicolor
TTGGCAGGTCCCTTTACTTTGCTTCTCTTTATGGCAAACCCAGCTCCCAACAGGATGTCAATTACTTTCTTACCCTTCTCAAAAACTTCCTCTGCTGTGTTACCCCATACAATGATGTCATCAATGCACTGCAGATGGTCCAGAGTGCCACCCCTCTCCAGTGCAGTCTGGATCAGTCCATGGCAGATAGTTGGACTGTGCTTCCACCTCTGGGGCAGTCGGTTCCAGGTATATTGGATAACCCTCCAGGTGAAGGCAAACTGGGGCCTGCATTCTGCTGCTAAAGGAATGGAGAAAACTGCATTAGCAATATCGATCGCGGCATACCATTTAGCTGCCTTGGACTCTAGCTCATACTGTAATTCCAGCATGTCCGGCACAGCAGCACTCATAGGTGGTGTCACTTCATTCAGGCCACAATAGTCCACTGTTAATCTCCATTCTCCATCAGGCTTTAAAATTATCTTCATTTTTAATAGCAGAAAAGATAAGCTTCACCATACACAGCAATTTTTAAAGAAAAAATCATAAAAATAAGGTGCAAAATTAAAAATCTATTGTTAAAGACTCCCTCTATGAGAGTCTTATATGATAGAAACACAAATCTGTTCCAGTAATAGGGAATAATCAAGTAAGGATTATCTTCTCTGGGATCATCCTATGACTGGATAGATCAATGTAACTGTGATTAATTCACTAAAGTCAATTAGAAGTAGTAAATATTTAAGTGTTATTATTCATCAACATTTGTCAAATGATAATTTGAAATTGATTGCAGAACCAGCAGCTTTGACAAATTGTCATACTTTGTGTCGAATAGTAACATTTTCCCAGCATTGCAGTACTTTAACTAGTGTACTTTTTTAATGTATAAACACATGTCCAGAAAATTTCATTTTAAGATCGGTGTTTTTATTTACAGCATGTATTATACTGAAGGAACTCTGCTGTCTCTCTCCTTATGAACTTTACAGCTACCTCTGGGCCACAATAGGTTGAAGGCTAGTTAACATAGGCACTTTCCAAGCTGAACTTCGGACCCCAGAGAGATCTGGTATTCAATCTGCTCTGTCTTTCCTCTGCCTGTTCCTTTTTTCAGAACCTTCATATGCAGTGCTGATGTACAACTTCATTCTTTTTCTCTTCAGATATCTCAACGTGAAATCTGTAGTATGAAATTCCAGTAATAGACATCTGGGTCCAAAGTCCCACACTTCCAAAAAAAGTGCCAGAATTCTGGAAATTCCTGAGTTCAGTGGGCTGTGGTGACATAAGCATGGTTAGGACTCCAAAAGTATGTGTGAAAAGGGCGATGAGGTGTGGGAGAGGGGAAAAAGACAATCACCTATGGATGGCACCATAGGTGGAGCTTGGCTGTGAGGTTGTGGGGTCTAGACCCTGCTTCCCAGAGGAGGTAAGCAGTTGCCAGAGTTCTGCAGAACTAGCTGGAGAACTCTGTGTAGGCAGAAAGTGGTCCTGGAAGATTAGTTCAGCCACTCCTTTATTTCAGGATGTGCAGAAGAAGGATCAGCTTAATTTGAGATTAAAAAGGTGAAGTTGTTCAAGTTGCATAAACGAGCAGTAAATGACTGATAGAATTATTTTGAGAATGTTGAATAAAAAGTACTTTTCTGTGATGAAAAAACAAGCATGTGTGTACCTTGTCTGAAATATCTGGTTGCTCTAAAGGAAAATGAAAAGCACTTGCTGTAATTAACAGTAGATGGTTGTTGATGTCCTTTATTTTGCAGTGCTGATCCATCAGCAGAATCCCTCTCAATAGACACTCTTAAAGAGGCTCTTACTGTGAAGAGATGGGATTCTGGTATTTGTTGTCTGTATTTCTGCTCATTCAACCATGTTTTGAGACTTCACAGAGAACATTACACAGAAAAGGAAAAATATAGCTCTGAACATTCACTGTCTTTCCTTGACCTGGTTTTACATTGGTTAAGTGAGGGTTGGGACTTATGTTGCATCTGGAACAGGCCAGAAAGGGTTCACCTTCATACTAAATCTTGCAGAAGTCACTGATTCCAGTAGCTTTCTATAAATAACCTTGTGCTAGATGCTACACAAGATAACTGTCACACACATTTGTAAGAAGCATATCTTTTGGTCTCTTAAATGAATGAAATTCATGGAGGGGGGCACTTACCTAAGTTCCTGTAGAGAAAGCAGAGGAGAAGATATGTTCTTAAATTCCGTATTGGTAAAAAGAAGTCTCAATCCAGTAATGAATCAAATCTTCTTGTGAGGGGATCAGTCAAGATCTTCAGGCACAGATTTTAGGTAGGGGCCAGATCTGAGTGTAGATTTATGTATCTGTGCATGGGGACAAGAGGAAATAATTTCCAAACATTTTTTTTTAGCTTGATTTAATTACTTGTTTCTCCTTATCGCAGAGGTATTGCTCTGAAAGCAGACTGTGAATGCAATAGGGAAGGAAGAAGGGAAGAAGCCTGTAGCTTTTGCTCTGTTCATCTTAGCCTGCTCTGTGTGTAGCCATTGCTGCTATATGCTGAATAAACAGTTTGCTTCCCAAAGCAGGGAATAATGACAAAGAGCTTTATCAGTCAGCTATATCTGAGTCACAGGGCTTCCCACAGTTTTCTTAGGGTAACACAGCTTATGCAAAGCAAAAGACCACAGGGATAAATACAGAACACAGTTGTTAGCCTTGCTGCACTTGCAACTTTTCTGGGACTGTCCTTGCATGCTGTGTGCTAGATAGTCTTTGGGGCATATTCTGTAGGAGAATTTTTTTCCCGTTGATTTCTTGCACAGGGAACTACTCTAACCACTTGGATGCTGTAGCAGTAGTAAATGGGTCTGCTGCCCATCCATTCTGTGCAAATGAAGTAAGTTTTCTCTCCCAAAGACTGCCTGCATGCCTACTGAAGGTGCTCAGGTTGTATGTTTTAGGGGTGATTTTAGCCTAAGGGTACAGACCAAGAAGGCAAAGCAAGAGTTGTTGATGTATATCTTTCCCTTTCATTTTTTCCCTGCGAAGAAGAAACACTTCTTTCGCTGTCTTCTCTGTGCCCTAATGGTCTTCCTGCACCTCTGCCAGACAGATGAGTGGATGCTAAAGAAACTTTTAAGTATTTCCAGATGGGAGATGTGAAAAGGAAAGGTGTGGGTAAAGTATAACTTATGTAGAAATCTCTAAATAATATCTACAGAAAACTAAATTCAGACTTTCAGTGACATAAAATTTTATCATGTTATCATGTGCAGTCTGCCTAAAACAGTTCTCTGTAACATTTTAGGTACTGAAATGATCGTCTGTTTTGAAATACTATTCCTGACTCCAAAGGAGTGGGGTTTTTGTTATTGTTGTTTTTCCATCTCCTCCGACCTCCTTTCTTTTCTCAAGCTGCTACACCTCCTTTCTTGCTGACTGCAGAATTGCAGAAGGCTGAATTCTTCCTGTGCTTGCTTTGTGCAGTGTCACTGGTTTCCATAGAAAGAGATATGGTAGGGAGCGTAGATTAAATTATCTAGTACTTTATCCATTTGCCTCTTTGAAACCTCCACTGATGGAGACTCCACCACATCCATGGGGCGATTGTTCCTGTGATCAATTGTTCTCACTGTGAAAAATTTATTTCTTATATCAAGATAAAATCTCTCCTGCTCCAACTTGCACTCCATTGCCTCTTGCCCTCTCCATGTGGCTCCATTCTTTTTGTAGTTACCCATTAAGTACTGGAATGTTGTGATTATATCCCCCCTGAACCTTCCCTTCTCCAGGAAGAAAAGACCTAACTCCTTCAGTCTTTCTTCATAGGGCAGATTCTCCAGCTGTTTGATTATCTTCATGGCCCTTCTCTAGCCTGTGTATTTTTTGAATTGTGGGGACCGCAACTGGACACAGATCTCCAGGTGTGGCCTGACAAGTGCTGAGTCAAGTGGGATGATGACATCTTTATCTCCACGAGTAATGTTCTTGCAGGTGCAGCCCAGCATCCAATTTGCCTTTATTGCTGCAGTGGCACACTGCTGACTCATGACCAGCTTGCTGTTCACCAGGACTCCCAGGTCTCTTTCAGCAAGGCTGCTCCCTGGCCACACAGATCTGAGCCTGTACTGGACTCTTTGATTATTTTGTCCTAGGTGCAGGACCTCACACTTTTCTTTGTTAAGCATACTGTTTTTGCTAGCACAACCTTCCAGCCTGTCCAGGTCTCAAGAGATGCACGTCCTACATGCAATGACAAATACACTACCATTTTTTTGAGCATAGTGGAGGCAATCTGTTCTGTTTGTTTGGAAGAAGATAAACTTCCTTCACCACCTGAAAAGTCATAGGAACAGAGTTTTGTTTTCATAGGTTTTATCCACCAACGGCAAACAATTAATTATTGTTGTAGAGTTAATTTATATACCTTTTCTGGTCACTAGATGGAGGTAGGCAACCATGTACAACATCTTGTACTATGACAGAAAAGTGATGATTCTGTGCTGATAAGGACAGCAGGGAATTGCATTTTATCATTAGAAATGCTATTCTGGTACCAGGTTGCTTGAGGATAGGATGGCACCTGCACTTGCCAATCCACAGCTTTCTATCAGAGCAAACTTTTTCACTGGAATCTTTTAATTTAACCTGTCATATATTTTATTATCAGTATCCACTTCTGAATTTAGAGACACATTAGCATTATTTAGATCATGCATAAATGTGTGAATGTGCAGAAATTACTCTACTACATGACCTAAGAAAAAAAGAACTTAAAAACATACATTTGGTGTCTACTATACCCTGGAACCAAATACATACTGTATTAAGTACCACCTTGTACTGGCAATTATGAAATGCAAAGTCATATGTTTTACACTGTGTTTGTGTATTCCCTCTGTGCTGCATCTAAATAAATACAATAAATAAAAATATAAATCACCTTTTCAGTACTGTCTTTCAGACATTGTTCACTTACAGTCACTTACAGTTATGGGATCTTTTCAGTAAGATAAAACCTCATCTTTACTGCTTAAGTTGCTGCTTCCTGCTACTTGGTTTCTAAAACAGGATTAATTTTCAACCAGTCAGAGATGGAACAATTCTGTTCCTTCAGGTACTGAAGACAGCTATGAAGTTGTCCTTCAGCCTTGGACACCTCCATGCAAATGTATATAGCTGTGATAATGAAGGAAGGCTTGGTGATGAAGCTGGTCTTTTGTTACCTGTCAGTCAGAGGAGACCTACAGTGCTGCATCCTGAGCTGCTTCAGAAATATTAGGTTTTACTTCTCTAACATTGTGGCTGAAGGTAGTTTACAGGCCTCTCTTCTTTAGCTAAAATTATGAGTTACTAAGCATCCTGACCTTTCAGAAACAGTGCCTAGTGCACTAGTCTAGATATGATTAACATACAGTTCCTATAAATGATGTTTTAAGCAGAGCTGTGCATTGGCTGCAGTATTATTTAGAATGAGGCTTGATGTACTATTCAGCAGAGCTTTTAAATACAATCCTGGCATCTTTCTGTTGTGCCATACAGACCACTGGCTCTCAATCACAGAGGTGTCCAGCCTAAAGAGTTGAATCTGGCTGGTACTGCTAGAGCTGGTGGCAAGAGCTTGAGAGAAACATGTTAGCAAATAGGAAAGGAAACAGTGGCTCTATGAGGTGAAATCACACATCAGCTCAGTCAGGCAGCTGTCTCTGCTCTATGTGTGTATGTGTGCATGTAATAACAGATACTTTGGAAAAGGTTGCAACAGTAGGACTAAGATACATAGATAATTCCTCTTGAACGTGATTCATTCTCTGATAATTTGTGAGGTCCTTATTGAGAGGCTGTATCCACAAGTGTGCCTAGTTCTTAATGGATTTCTCTTCTGTTAATTTAAGCATTGAGTTTTGGGGGTTTTTATTTGTTTGTTTTGTGGGTTAAAAAAAGAATATTTTTATTTCCTTATTTTTGAGCAACCTGATCTAGTGGGAGGTGTCCTTGGCCATGGCAGGAGGGTTGGACTAGATGATCCTTAAGGTCCCTTCCAACCCAAACCATTCTATGATTCCTTTTAGCCTTCACAGCATCCTGTGGCAATGAGGTCCATGGTTCATTTATTGCTGTATGGAGAAATACTGGTTGCTTCTGATTATCCTGCAGTTCTTATATTGTAAGAAACAGAAAATTTTTAGCCCCATTCACCTTCTTCATCCCATTCATTATTTAGTGTGCATCAGTCTTTTTTTTTACAGTATGTGCATGGTTATGGGAACTGAGGAATAGAGATGACTGGAGTTGAGAAATGTATAGAGTTGGAAAAAGCATAATCAGCGGAGTTCACTGATAAATTTTGGAAAACGGATTTAGTTGGAATCGCTCTGACTAGCCACTTGAGAGGTGTTGGCCATTGTACATACTTGTGATCTGTATTCTGAAGGACATTAAGTTTGCTGACTTCTCATGGGGTGTAAAGTTCTCTGTCGGGCTGAATCAGTCTCTGTAGAGATTAATGGTATGGTGCTCCTTGAACTGTTGACAAAATGTTTTACCGAGATTGAGTACCAATCTCTACGTGGGTCTGTAGGGTGCTGCTGTAGAACAGAACTGTGTGCACAATGCCTAGAGATTTTCTGCACTCTTATGAAGAGGGTCTGCTTGCTCTTCCACTTACATGTGCCTGTTCTGCTCAAAACCTAACGTAGTTTCATAAGCTACAGATGTTTTTACCAAATTTTCCATCTGCAGTGCCACCAACCTGCACTCAGGTGGCAGTGAATGAGATTTACAGCCTCATTCTGCTCCCTTGTTGCCAGGATATCTGAAGAATTTATATCAGCAGCTAGCTCTATCTGCTTAGGGTCTTCTGAGGAACACTGGATGTTGCAATTTTTTTCTCTTCAGCTTTCTCCTTGAGTTTTTTTTAGCTATTTTGACTTTTCTGGAATTTTGTTTGTGGAACCACTTGGACTGGGTGTTGCGTTACTTTTCTCTCTGCATATGATACAACTTTTTTTAATTTGGTCTGGACTTGTGCTTTCATTCTGACACACACAGGTGCATGCCTTGTACCCAAGCTATGGATTTTTATTTGGCGAAGGACGAATGTGGAATCTTAGATGTCCTGTTTCAAAGTGAGTTTCTTGAGTAGCCTTTACTCAAGTGGTTGTTATAAAAATAGTCTGCTCCTTCCTTTTCTCCTTCAGGATTTGTTTGACTTCTCTCTCTGACTCCTAGTTTTCCACTTTTGTTCTGTCTGCATCCCTTCCTTTGCCTTCCTGCACCTTCATGTAAGTGGGGTAGGGTATTTCCATACACACAGTTGTGCACACTCATACAGGGAGCACGTGTCTTCAGCCTGGTGGTGCAGAAACTCCTGATTGATAGAAGCAACACTGGGCTACAGCAAAGCTGTGTTCATTCTGCTAGGAGGGCCATTGCATAGTAGGAGCTGTGAGAAGAATGAAGAACGTACTTGGTGCAAAAGACAATCCCAGAGAATTTGGCTTTCATATGTTTTACCAATTACATTGCGTCCACAAGACTTCTTTCACAATGTTGAAACAATGCACATATTGCTGAAACAATACATATTTGTCTAGCCTCTGGGAACTGCAGTTCCAACCAGGGACAAACTGAAAACGGATTTTTTCAGATTAAAAAAAGTTTTCTTGCAAGTAAGTGGAAGGATGGGACACTTCAACAGAATGAAGTAGTACAAAATGTCAACAGCTACAGTGATGATAACTCTATATAAATGAAAATGAGCTCATTATTTATTGCTATGAGCTTCAAATTTAAGTTTTTAATTACAAAAACGGCACATATATGAGAGTACAAGAAGAAAGGATTCCATAATTACTTTCACTAACTCAGTCACAGCTCGCTGAGGGCCTGACAGGTGGACTTTCTCAGGGAAAAGTCCTGCAAAAGGCTGCTAGAACCTGTGAAGTGTATGTAGTGCACTATGCATGTTTAAAGGCTCTCTGTCAGAAAGTATTTCTGTTGTGGCCTATGGCCTCTGGACTAATTCAAGAAAGGTCTCTATAGAGGAAAAGCATTTGGAGGCTTTATTTAAGCTCGCTTGCGCTCTCTCTCTCTCTTTCTCACCCGTGAGTGTGGGTGGCGCAGCCCTGGCGTTGTCCAGCTGGGCTTGGCTGGCCCCAACTGCAATTTAAGCTTAAGCCCTGCTGCAGCTCATCCTGAAAAAAAAAAAGAGAGAGAATCGGGATCTCCATAATCGTCGGAGGAGACCTGCAGCGGAGAAAGGAGTGGGGCCCAAGGACAACAACTTTGAAGAACACCACGGTCGGTTTGAAGGAAAGAAAAGAGAGGGAGGAGGAGGAGGACACAGAACCCAGATTTCCCCTTTGCAACCTGTGGCGAGAGCTGGGTCGACTGGTTGTGTGTGAGGGTACTGTGACCGTGGGCAGACCCAGATTGGAGTTTTGTGGACTTGGGCTGAAGCAGTTTTGTGTGTGAGGGAAACTGCAGCTGTGGGCAGACCCAGATTGGACTTTTGAGGACTTTTTCCTCTATGGAAAGGGGGCCACGTGGAAGCAGAGAGAGAGACACTGGGCTGAGGTTTTTTTTTCCCTACTCCTAAGAAAGCACGTGATGTGGCAGGACAACCGACTGCAAACCTCCACCCCCATCCCCCTGCGCCTCAAGGCAAAGGGAGAGGGGAAGGTGAAGGAACCGGGAACAAAAGTTGAGCCCGGCAAGAAGGGAGGGGTGGGGGGAAGATGTTTTTGATTTTAAGATCTGGTTGTATCGCCCATTGTTCTGCTCTGATGTTGGTAACAAATTATATTTGTTTTGGTTTTTTTTATTCCTTATGATGAGTCTGTCTTTTGCCTATGACCTCTCTAAGTGGTGAGAAGCCCTCCCAGTCCTTATTTTGACTAGCCCTTTTTTGGGGCATCATGGTGCTCAGTTATGCATTGGGTCTAAACCACGACAGTCAGCTAGTGCATTTTCATTAATTTCAATGTCCCTGTGCCGAATATGTAGCAAGTCCGTCCTTTCTAATTTAAAAACAGCATAGGATTAGTGAAGCAGTGTAAATAACATATCTATATGCTATTATGACCTCTGTTAAATCCTGCCCTTGTAATGTGTGCGTGCTCCATTTGCATGGTGCAGACTCAAATGACCTTTTTAGTTTCAGTATTGAAATAGTGGAGGTATTTTGTTCCTTTAAGTAACGTAGAAGTCATGTTTCTGGTGCTATTGGCCCACTGTTGTTAGTCCCTGTGTCTGTCGCTTGCTTCTGTGAGAGTGTGTGTATGTGTGTGCGCATCTGTGAGTTAGGAACTGTCTCATAGTGTAACACTGGCTGTGTGTCAACATTCAGTTTTCAACTTAAGCTTGTCTTCTTAAATAACACCCTTTCATTCTCTATTGTTAAACAAATAAATGAGCTGAGTGGATAAAAAGCCTTTCTGAGCGTCTCTTATTGCAAGAACAGCCCCTGTGGGAGAGTCCCAAACTTTTTCACTGTTACCTGTTTTGTGCTGAGCCGAACATGTGTGACAGCAATGCCTTCATGTTTGATCTAGTCCCTGTAAGGGGCAGGTAGGGAGCAGTTATTCTCCTGTGCTGCTACACTTCTCATGATCTGCTGAAATCTATGGCAGTAAATTTTGCAGTAATTTCTTTTTCAGGATGTTTTGTTTCTTGTTGTTCAGGATTTCTTCAAAGTTGGAATTATCAGACAGTTTCACTTTTAAATGTATGGTTACAATGTTTTGAAACTGAGAAGTGACTTTGTCTAGCTAAAATAATTTACTGCAATCCTTAGTACCTTCTGCTACTGTTGCCAGGACTTGATTAGCTGCTGTCATGTTCCTTCCTTACATTCTTGAAATCTGTGATGAAATATTTGCAAGCCTTCTGCTATTCCATCATTCAAATCTCTAAGAAAAAAGTTGAGTAGAGTCAAACCAGGATAGACCCTAAGACGCCCTTTGAAAAGCCTAACCCACTCTGACAGCAAGTTGTGTTTAACTGGTCCTGAAAAATCTTTTTTTGTTCAGTTGTGTGCTTACCCTATGATGTATTTTGTTCACTGTATTTTCTAAGTTATTTAAGAAACTGTAATCTGGATCTGTGTCAAAACATAGCTGATACCAGCATGTCTCCCATGCATTCCTTCATTCTTACCCAACAGGCCATTCACTCTGTTTGCCTGAAGATTCAAGTCTTTTTACCAAACTTTTAGGTTAAGAGCTGCAAAAATTAACAAATAGTTCCATGAAAAGCTTTCATATGTTGTATTTTTTAAAGAATGTTGATTTTCTCTGTTTTACTATAAATGAAGCTTATCTTTCAAAAGTCAGAATGTGTCACTATTTTTTTCTTTCAATTGTCTGTAATTGATTATTTTTCCCTTTTCCTTTTCTCCCTTTATGTCCCCTAGTTTGATATGTGAAGGGTATCTGCTGTGAAGAAAGACCAGGGAAAAAGCTGAGGAGAGAGAGGAAATTTAAAAAATGGGAAAATTTTTTTTTATCAGAACAGTATGTGATGAAAAACAATCAGTGAAAAACTTCCTCTTGAAAATGTTTTAAATTAAACTGAATTTTTAGCAACTCTTTCTGCCTTACTGGGCCACTACTGCCTTACTGGACCATTACTCTCTTGCTAAGACCCAGCACTTTTCATCCAATTTAGCTCAACCCCAACTTCTTTTCCTGTTGCTTTTCTTTGTATCACCCAGTCATAGCTGGCTGACAGTTTGCCTACATATTAGGATTTCAGTTTCATCTACGCTTCTTCAAGCATTAAAATTCCCTTTGCTCATTTCAGACCACTTTGCAACTTCTGTGTATAGTGCTGTGCCTATTTTGTGTGTCATTTAGAATATTTGAGGATGTTTTGTTACTCATACTTCTTGTTTGTTGTTTCTTAAATATTTTAGAAGTTCTTTAAAATAGGGATGTTTAAGACATTTTTGGGGTGATGCATTTAATGTCAGCATGCCCGCAATTCTTTATTTTTTTTTCCTTAATTGCCTGGTGCCTTTGCCAAATGGTCATATTCTGCGCTCATACTAGCAGCTATGCTATTGACTTTATTCTTGTTTAGCTACATTTTAGGTGTGTTTTTTGTATTTTCTGTAAAATTCCACTTGCTGTTTATCTTCTGATATTTATGTGTGGGTATTTCTGCTCCTTTGAGGGCACATGTGCTTCCTTTAGGGCCCAATTAACATTTTTTCTTGAACTATAGGTTAGCCTATGAATATTGTCATATCTAGTTTTTTGTATACTATTTAATTTCCTTTTTGTTTAGTAATATATCCACATGCATTAGAGATGTGTTTGGTCTCTAAAACAGAAGTCTTATGTTCTAAATTTAAAATACAAACTTCTTTAGTGATAGTACACTCTAGGTACTGAGAGCAGTGTCTCTCTTGTGTCTGCATTAGAGCTCAGATCTCTTGAACTGCAATTTCTGGATTTTCTGCAGAAACATGTCCTGGCTGACTGGACAGAATTTTGGAGTCAGTTTTCTATTGAGGAAAACCGTGATTTTGTAAGGACTGCAACACTATTTCAAGGGAACAAAGTGATAAAACTTTGTTATGGATTTCAAGCCTTAAGATGTGCTCAAGGTCTTCAGCAGTCTTGAAATAAACAGGTACAGAGGCTGGGGGGAGCAGAAACCCATGGGAGTTGACTCCAAGCTGACCAATTAATATTACTATTCTATACCACAAATGTCACATTCACTATAAACTGCGGAGTTTGCTGGAGGTGGCCCTGCTCTCTTCCTTCTTCCTCCTTATCTCCTCTTCCGTGTCTGACATCTTGAGAGGGACTTGTTTACAGCTCCATCCCTGAGGCCTACTCCCCCACAATATTGTCTGAGTATAAATATGTGTATTTTATATTAATTCTCTTATTAATATTATAATTTTATTCAGTATATTTCTATTTCAACCCATGAATCTCCTTTCCTTTCCCCGACCTCCCTCACTGGGTGGGAAGGAGGCACTGGGTAATAGAAAAACTGTATAAACCACAACAAACAATGGGTAAGCTAAGGCAGATGTTCTGTTTTTCTGTGCCTCAGTTACTTCATGTGCAAAATCTCTGAAAAACAGTTGCTATTTGCATTTGTATCCAAGATCTGCAGAAAATATTCTGAACTAAGTATTCTAAACTAATGTCTCTTTGACTGTAGGAAAACAGTTTTATTGTTCATGTTTTTTGTGATTTCTTTCCTTCCACAATAAGCATTTCCTCTCTAGGAATGCATGGTTATTAGTGCCCCTTTCACTGGTTTTTAATGATTTCTTCCCTTTCATTGCTGTTCTGGGTTTGAAAAACCTTGTATATATTAAGACCTTGAGCATGATCAGCCTTTAAAAACAGTACATTTTTCCCACTTATTTTCCATTTTATTGCTTCTGTGCATGTAATCTACCTTAAAAAATAGGGACAATCAAAAATGCTGTTGCATTTTTTTTGGTTCTCATTAACATTCCTTGTAAAATATGTCTGACTGGAGAGGAGGAAAGGAGATAGAGGAGATAGGGTAAGAAGAAATTGTATTCATACTAGCATGAGTTTCACAACTGCCATTTTTGTTTCTTCCTTTCACCATGTAGTCAGTGACTCTTTCATTATAATCAAATGTGAGTCTTTTTTATAGCCCTGTGAAACAGATGGAGAAGTTAGGTATCATCTATCTGTGTAAGGGCTGTGTCTGACATGGAAGAGGGAGAAGACTGAAAAAAACCCTGGACAAATTACATTTTTGCTCATCAAATGGAGGTTCTTGTCTATCTGCAGTTTCATTCAGAATTATAACACACCATAAGGGTATGTATCAATAAGACCTAGGAAATTCTGCACCTATGAAACTTGTTTTTTGTCAGTAAAACATGAACCACAGCACATATATCTTGTTAAACATTTAAGGACATTTTATGGATAGTTAAGAGGAGGACCATACCTCAAGGAGAAAATAAATAAAATTAGAAAGACAATACAATTTGAAATATTAATAAACAATAAAGGAGGAGAGGTAAACAAAGAGTATGCAATGGATAAACCATCAGTGGTTACAGCTGGTGGATCTGTGACCTACCTCAGGTCTCCACCATTTTCATCCTTGGCAACTAACCATCAAATAATCCACTGCTTTCACTCAGAAATGTCTAATCTCATACTTCTTGGCATGCAGAGGAGAGACCTCCACACCCATTTGTAAATGTTATTTCATCTCCTTATTTATAAATCTTTGAAGTGCATGGAATAAGAAAAATACATTTCTACATGGGAAGGATAATGGAATATTTATACAGGATGATATCTGCATTTGAAAAGAAAAATCTGAAGCCTCTGTTAAAGCTTAGACTTCATAAATAAATGTACAGAGGATATTATCAGCACATATTGAGGTGAGTAGGGAGTTCTTGGGAAAGTCGTTACTTTGCCATATCCTATAGAGTATTATCCAATTTACCAGCATTAATAATTCTCTTTATGAGTCATTTAATACTCATGGTCTCTCAGCTATTTATATCATATGAAAACCTGCATAAAAAGGAAAAAGAGACAAGATTATTGTACTGATTCAATAAAACACATGCCAATTAGAGAACTTGTGTCTGAACACTATAATCAATATTATAATCAATATTAGCTCATTTCTTCCTTCGATCTTAAAAAAATTAATTACTGAAAAAGTAATAAAAACTTGAAGTAAATTATGTCAGTCTCTGTCACATTATTCTTATTTTTTAAATGGAAAATGTGTTCCAATTAATTTTAGGTTGTAGTTTTGAAAAGGATACTTTCTTCATCTGTTCTGTCTGAGTCTGTGTGCATGTGCCTGTGTAGGCATGGAGGTGATGGGAAGTGCATCTTTTGGCCTTAGGGGTTAAGCCTCTCTCTAGAGTCTTGCCATTGTCAGTGTTTGGGATGAGGAAAAAAGGCACAGCAGAAGGAATTTCAGATACAGTTAGCCTGTTGTGTTCTGTAGTTCTTGTGCTTTGCAGAACTGGCTGCTGAGATTTAAAATCAAACATAAATTTCTGAAGCTTCTTCCTTATCACAAATGATTCACAAAGTGATGTAGTGGAATATAAATTAGATTTCCCTTTGAATCAATGATTCAAATATGGCTTGGAACAATGCTTTTAAACTTCATTTCCTTGCTTACCAGCCAATAGTAACTGCAATACTCCACTGATACTTTGCCCTGTTTCTTTACCACCACATCGGCTCAATAGTATATTTGTCATTAATACTTGTTATCTAGGTAAGCATAATACGATAGATATAGTGATGATCAGATAGCACACAGGTATGTCCAGCAGCATGAGCCTGAGCCAGGAATCTCCTTTAAAATACATTTATCAAATCTTTATTTTATATTCTGTTGTATGACAAACACTCTGAAAACCACTTCTTGCAAATAATTTTTGCTTGGTCAGTCCTTTATCTGTTCACTAAATATATGTGCAAGTGTTAGTCATTAACAGCACTGTGTTCAGTTCATGTTATGAATTCTATCTGATACTTCTTGATCTGCACATTCTCATCACTGAGTACGTGAGGGTCCTCAAGAGACCTTTGTTATTTCTTTTATGGACTAGATGCCCAACTCATTAATTTGTTACTTAGGTGCTTATTAGTCACACTCTCAGATATCACATCACTTATGACTGACACGTGAAATAGTTAGACTTCCAATTTTTTATGTTTGTATGTTAATACTTTAGCCTGTAACAGAGATTACAAGTGTCACTGTACAGGATAGCAGTAAAGCTACATTTGACTACTAGTTATAGTTCTGGTCACCCATGTACATGACCTTTATTTGGAACAAGGTGTGGAAGAGCTAGTTTCTAAAACCATAAATAATATAGTAGTTCTATCCTATAAAAACAGACCAAAAAAAGTCTTCACCTTTTTATTACTCAGAACAAATTGGGAAAAGGCCAATAATTATTGTATCTGTCTTGCTTACACAATGTACAAACACTTTGTATGCATTTGCCAAAACTCCATAGCTGAATATCAATAAGGGCAGAAAATTAAATACTCTGGGAAAATTTGACTATGACCTAATTCCACTGTAGAAAATCAATTTCTTGGTTAAACAATGTTTGCTAGCATGACCAATAAAACTCATTAAAGAAAAAAGATTGATACTTTTTATCTTTGCAAAGCTGTACTAAGGAAAATCAACATTTATTTCAATTAAAATAAACTTTGCTATATTTAAAAGAATTTGTATTTTTTAAAAGTGAAAAAATATTGAATATTTCCAGGATGTATTTTCCCATCGTTATTAACAATTAAACAAAACAAAATTAAATATGCCTTATTTTATAAACGTACTCCACATCCAATGGAATTTCTGGTGATGTACCAGGACTTAAAAAATAATCATTTTCTCAAACTGGAGTCTTAGTTGAACTTTGCATTCTTCTTTAACTTTTAAAATAGCTTTATATTTTTATGTTTTGCTGAAAGAGCAATCATTTTTTATCCATTTATAGATGTGCCTGAACTGTGGCAGCCAGGACCTGAGTGCCTGCATCCCAACCCTACATCAGAATGAAGACGTTTCACACACCAGTCATCTTCCATGTCCTGCTTATTGTGGAAAGGAAAACGGAATAAAAATATTTTCTGAAAAAGATTCCAGTAAGGATTTAATTGCTTACTGTAGTGCAAGCTCCAAGCTAGTGACTGTACATCTTATGTCTGGCAATGAAATTGTGGCAGTGAGAATTTAATATGGGGCTACCTCTGAGCAGGGCTAGAAGAAAAGCTAAAGATGTAGACAGGATATACAGGAAGGGCTTTCAGAAAAATCTTGGCTTGAAAGCTGAGTTGTGCTATATTCTTATCTGTGTTCAAACAGTGGAAGGAACGTTTCTTGGGCTGATTTATAGAAGGTGATACAGGCAGATATGCCAGATGCTTGGAATCTGAGGACTGGTGATCAGTTATCAGTGAGGCTTGTATTCTGCTTAATCTTCCACTTACTTTCTACAATTGAGCTGAAATGTGTCAGATAGCTGTTCTCAGGTTATGTTAAAATGTTTGGATGTTGGCTGTGGTAGTTCAGGAGCGGACATCTTACTTTTTCAGCTGTCCCTGCTTTGGGAGTGGGAACCTTCAGAAAAGGGCTAGGACAAGAAATCAAATGCAGTCCCTACTTTAGCTATGCTGTTCTATCTAAATGGGTCTTCATCCTTAAGTCAATGCTGACAGACAAATTTCCTGGGCAGCCTGATGTTGAAGACATGGAGGATGCTAAAGTCTTTCCTTTTGAATGTGCAAATTCCAGATCTCTCTCTGCCTTCCTTTCTCTTCACACAGCTTTCAGCTGAAAACTACTAAAAATCTCAGGAATCAAATATTTTAGCAAATTTTAATATTTAAATGGCTTTAACTGGACCTATATGTAGTTTTGTCTTTAATCCTCGTTCCACATCCTTGGCAACTTTTTTATTTATAGTACATATCTAGTCACATATGACAAAAAGGTTAATCAAATATTTGAATTTTGGTTTTCTTGTTCTTCTTAACTTTGGCTTAGCTGTACTTCTTTTCTCCCAGTGAACAGACTTATGCAAGCGGTCATTCTCTCAACTTGTCTGAATGTCCTTAAATCTTTTGCATTGAAAAACAGTCATGGAGCCTTGCTGTCCTGAAATCAAAACTTTAAAACTTCCTGGGAATTTTCTGCCTTGTGTAGGGCTGCAGGAATTAGTGGCATCCTTCACTAGTAGTGCATTCCCACGAGGCAACAGAGACAATAGCACATTGAACCTGTTAGGCAGATAAAAGCATCCCTCTTCTCTTTTTCATAACTGAGCCTCTCAGGACCTGAGTTAATTTGGGCAGAGATATGTTGGACTCAAGCAGTGATACCAAACTAGATTCTAAAGTCTCCACTTTAAAAAGTCTTTTCTACTCTGCAGGCTTTCTTCAAGTTTCTTTTATATTTTCACTTAATCCTCTTCTACCAAATAATCTTGCTCTTGCCTTCCTTTTTTCCTTGACTGCTTACCCTTCCTCTTAACAGACCTTGTCTTATTAGCTGATAAATTCCTGACACAGACCCATAAATTTAAATACCAGTCTTTTTGCATGAACAGCTAGGTTCTCCCTGAAACTAATTTAAAGCTTAGCAACTATTATTCTTTTCAGTCTGTTCCTATGTTGCATCCTTGTACTTCAGAATTTCCCAGGTTACTGAGCTCTGGTATCAACCATCAGAGATTGTAATACTTTCTGTGCCTCTGTTTTTCAGACAACTGATTAATTGGACCTAGCAATTTCTGTATCCCCTTAGGCACAAAAATCAGTGGATCTTCCTGACAATTTTATGAATGGTGGAAGCCCATTTCGAACCTCATGTAATCCTCATAACAGCTGAGCACAACGTAACTCATAATTTCTTCTCCCTAATGTACTATTGTTAATTAGAATGTGTGCCCTTGATTGGAGCCATGGCTTTTATATTTAAATACAAATTCACTCATTCATAGTAATCAGTATGTCCAGATGACAACTTCAAAATGTCAGTCGAACTCTTAAATTTCTTGTATGGAATTTTTTTTAAACTTTTTTTTTTTAAATTTAAATGCACCACGGTGAATACTAATCCTTTTTTTAAAGACACATTGCATAATTTCGTAATGTAGTTTATTAAACAGGTAGCTCTATTTCTGTCTTTTTCCAGGATTTTAATGTTTGACTTCACAGCCCTAGAATCTTTAATATTTATGTGTAATGCAACTACAGTTTTTATATGGTGATTGTAGTGACATGATGCTAAGATTGTACTCATAAGCAATAATACCAAGAAAACCAAGACCTGACTTGGCATATGAACTGCATTTCAATCCTATTACACATGTGGATTAAGATTCAGTCTTTTATTGCTCAGTTTAATATTGTTAAGGAGACATAATAAAAGCAACAGTCAACTTTTGGAACACTGTTGAATTTACTAACAATTTATTTCTAATATGAGTACAGCAGGTCAAGAATAATTTTCATGATGCTGAATACAAAATGAAGAATGGATCTCTGACTTCCCATTTGCACTGTAAATAAAAGTCTAGGTGTGGATTAGAAATTAACTAAAGTATAATACATTATCCAGGACCTTATATTGTGTTCTTTTTGTGCTGCTGCTTATTTTCTTGTATTGGGCACATGTATATATAACATACAAGTTGGGCTATCCACACCAAGTGTAAAATCTGCTTTCTTTTAAAACTTTGGTGAAGTTAATGTCTTAAGTTGAAAAGAGTTCTTTTATGCTTTGTCTCAGTTCCCAAAATTATGTGTATTTAGATGACTTGTATTTGCTTTTTCAATTATATTCAAATAATATAGGTTTTTTTCAGTGGAAGAATTAATAGGGGAAACATATTGTGACTAGAGAAGTCTCAGATCTGGTCACTGAACAAGGGAATATAAAGAAGTTTCTGTGCTTTTAGCGATATTCCATTTATACAAAGATCACATCTATCATCTCTTTGATCCTATTCTAAACATCATCTGTGATGGGAGATTGCATGTGTAATTTAGCTGTTTGGTACTTTTAGTGATGCCTGTATTGGGTTTTCTGTGAGGGGTTT
>NW_010201831.1:0-262 GCF_000695765.1 Mesitornis unicolor
AGGATCAATGGGGTCAGTGGGGTCAATGGGGGCGATGGGGTCAGTGGGGTCAGTGGGGTCATTGAGGGTCAATGGGGGTGATGGGGTCAATGGGGTTCACTGAGGATCGATGGGGTCACTGAGGGTCAATGGGGTCATTGAGGATCAATGGGGTCAGTGGGGGATCAATGGGGTCAGTGGGGGATCAATGGGGGTGATGAGGTCAGTGGGGTCACTGAGGATCGATGGGGTCATTGAGGGTCAATGGGGGGGATGGGGTCAT
>NW_010201831.1:323-1018 GCF_000695765.1 Mesitornis unicolor
GATGGGGGCGATGGGGTCATTGAGGATCAATGGGGTCATTGAGGACCGATGGGGTCATTGGGGGTCAATGGGGTCACTGGGGGTCATTGAGGATCGATGGGGTCAGTGGGGTCAATGGGGTCACTGACGGTCAATGGGGCGATGGGGTCATGGAGGGTCAGTGAGGTCATTGAGAATCAATGGGGGTGATGAGGTCAATGGGGTCATTGAGGACCGATGGGGTCATTGGGGGTCAATGGGGTCACTGGGGGTCATTGAGGGTCGATGGGGTCAGTGGGGTCACTGGGGTCACTGACATTGAGGATCAATGGGGTCAGTGGGGGTGATGGGGTCATTGGGGGTCAATGGAGGTGATGGGGTCATGGAGGTCAAGGGGGTCAATGGGGTCACTGGGGTCATTGAGGATCAATAGGGTCACTGAGGGTCAATGGGGGCAATGGGGGTCATTGAGGATCAATGGGGTCACTGGGGTCACGGGGGTTCAACCTCAACCGTGAGGAAGGGAAACCCCCACAGAGCCGACGTGTTCCTGCGTGACCCTGCCCTGGGGGAACCTTTGGGGTCCCTTCCCACCCCTAATTTTATGCCGTGACGCTGTGAAATGTGGGCGCTGACCCCCAGAGTCCCCCCCGTTTCTCAGTACGCGCCGCGATGTCCCCTTCTCTGGGGACACCCAAGCCCACGGATGCGTTCCC
>NW_010201831.1:1046-1275 GCF_000695765.1 Mesitornis unicolor
TTCCCGTGGCCCCCGGGGTCGGGGGGGGGGGTTGTTTTTGGGGTCCCCTCGCACCCCAGACTCGCCTGCATGCACTGGAACAGCAGGGTCATGATGTTGCTGCGCGCCACCAGCTGCTCCACGTGGCCGCCCAGCCCCTCGGCCAGGCCGCTCAGCAGGTCCAGCGCCACGATCATGAAGTCCTTGTCGGGGGCCTCGTACTGCTCGGGGTGCTGGTTGTACATCTGCG
>NW_010201832.1:0-207 GCF_000695765.1 Mesitornis unicolor
GGGACGATGGCTCGAAGGGCAACGGGGGCTTGGAGGACAACGATATCCTGCCGAGGGGCAACCCAATGATCCCGAGGGGCAACCAAATGATCCCAAGGGGCAACGAGATCTTCCCAAGGGGCAACGAGATGTTCCCGAGGGGCAACGAGCTCCCAGTTGGCCCCAATGACCTCCCAGTTGGATCCAACCACCTCTCGGTTGACCCCA
>NW_010201833.1:0-922 GCF_000695765.1 Mesitornis unicolor
ATGTGGAAGCAGAGAGAAAAGGCTGGGAGGAAGTCCTCCCCTACCCCTGGAAGAGGAAGGAGCAGCAGTAGACTGCATGGGATGAACTGACTGCAACATCCACTCCCATCCCCCCTGCACCTGGACAAAAGGGGGAGGTGAAGAAACCAGGAACAAAAGCTGAGCCCAGGAAGAAGGGTGAGGTGGGGGGAAGGTGTTTGACTTTAAGATCTGGTTGTATCTCTCACTGTTCTACTCTGATGTTGTTGGTAACAAATTAAAATTATTTTTTCTCCCTATGATGAGTCTGTCTCTTTCCCATGGCTGTTTTAGTGGGGAGAAGCTCTGCCTATTTTGACTAGCCCCTTTTTGGGGCATCGTGGTGCTCAGTTATGCACTGGGCCTAAACCATGACACTAATATAAAAAAGATTATCATCAAGTATTGGCAAATTTATATAGCTCCCTAGTCAAAGGACTCTCCAACAAACAAGTTGCTGTCAACAAATATGACACTGAAAGATGAGAGATATGTAATGTTACTCTGTTTTTCTAGAAATTTAAAAGCTTCTTAAAAAAACACAACCAAGGGTGAAGCTGTTGCAATGTCAGTGTTCATGTAGGCCAGAAGAGGTTTAAGTTTTATACTGAGAAAGCAACTAGTATTAATATGTGTGCTGGGAAGGGGGTAGATAGAATCAAGAACTGTGCTATCATTCTTTTGTCTTTTGAGCTATAAGAGTAGGAGTTAAGTAAAAACATTCTAAAACTTAAAAATAATTTCTTATAACATTGGTTCTCCTGTTTTAAATTCATATTCCTGTATGGCTATAGTAGGGGTTTTAATCTCAATTCTCTGCTTTCTAATGGCTTATGAAAACTGAAGTTTTGACACACACACTTTTTTTTTTTAATTGCTTTACATCTAAAAAGGTCATTCCTGC
>NW_010201833.1:953-4825 GCF_000695765.1 Mesitornis unicolor
CTGCTGAAATAAATGCATCTCTTCTCTCAACATCTTGACTGGAAGAACAGAATCATAGACAGAACTGCTCTAATATTTTCAAAAACTTTCCATGCATGTGTCAAAAACAGAGTCTCCATTTACTGGGAACACGGAAGAATTCATTTCCTATTGCAAAAGTCTTCAGATAAGTCTAGAAAAAAGTTACAAGCACTGTTGCAGCCATGCAGATGTTTAAATCTCAAACATGTTCAGTCAAGGATCTACATTTTAAGGCTTAGGATAACTTTTTGAAACTTAAAAAACTATTGTCAGTCTGAAGAAGTATGAAAAAGCACATTATACATTCTTTCTTAAAGTTTAAATTGCAGTGGCAATTGATATGAAATTGATTGATCTTGTCATTTTCTTATGTTATTCATAAAGATGGGAAACCCTTGGCATGACTATGCACATAGAAGCATTACAGAGATGCTAACAATAGCAGTTGTCAAGACATAATCATGGTACACCAGATACTACAAGTGATGTCACATGGAAATGTTTGTTTAAGCTTAAGTGCATGTTAATATACCTTTGCATTCATCTAATGCTTAACAGGCTGTTAAGTTCAAGGTAAAGCACCAGTAACACAGGTTGCTTCTGGAGCTGAGTCTGAAATTCTCAAAAGTCTTTTCAGTGACCTCTGTGCTACAGTCATTTTTAATATGCACAAGAACTAGCTACAGGAAACTCCTCCTAAGTACACAGCAAGCTAGATACAGTCTATATAAGAGTAACCAGGAACAAGTCAACTGAAGTTTAAAGATTATTATTTCAAAATAACTAGGAGTTGTAATTCTTAATACTTACTTAGTAAGATGCCGACATAATACATCTTTACAAATTGGCTGTTCAGCCAAAGTCAGCCAGAACTCGCAAGCCTCCAAAGCCACATTTTCATCTTGGTCCTGAGTCCTTTGAAGCATATACTACACAATATAAAAAAAAATTACTCGTAGATGATATAAGTTTTAAGTGCTCAGAAGAAGCTATTGACATTGCGAAGCATGTAATCTTGTTTCTTTGGGCAAGGGAAAGAAACAGCTATAAGAGACTACTTAAGGCTGTGGTGAGGAGAATAAGCTAAGAGACTTATTTCTTAATGCTACATGATTCAGATTCTAAGTTTCTTCACTGCTTAACTGAGAAAATTACTACCAAGAAACCAGAGACAGAGACACAAGATAGTAAACAGCAGTTTCCTGAGAATAGGTTTTTTTAAAAATTCTTATTTTACCACTCCCCCCTTTGCCCTTTCAAATAAAAAGGCACAACTATACACTTAGTAAGACGTTAATACTTTTTATATCAAGTACCATAAAAAGTTTCCCTTTCAAATCTCGATTACGTAACAGGATGCAATTAAGTATAACCTATAACAGGGAAAAATAATTGTTTCAATTTTTTCTAGCATGAATGGTAATTCAGAAATTCAGTATCAAATCTAAGCTTGCTGTTAAAATTTAATCCCCTTTAACAAAAAATAATCAAATACATACATAAACGGAAAGCCTAAGTATACTACAGCAACATCCTCAGAGTGAAGAATTTCTTCCTAATATCTAGTATAAATCTCCCCTCTTCCAGTTTGAAACCCTTGTTCTATCGCTACCAGATGAAGAGATAGATTAAATATTTCATAGGCAGCTGGGAGAAGTCTCACGTTCGCTTCCCCTTATACTCGTGGGGGACTTTAATTTCCCAGACATCTGCTGGAAATACAACACAGCAGAGAGGGAACAGTCCCAGAGGTTCCTGGAGTGTGTGGAAGATAACTTCCTGATACAGCTGGTGAAGGAGCCGACAAGGGAAGGCACCCTGCTGGACCTGGTGTTTGTGAATGGAGAAGGTCTTGTGGGGGATATGATGGTTGGAGGCTGTCTTGGGCATAGTGACCATGAAATGATAGAGTTTTCTGTCCTTGGAAAAGTAAAGAAGGGGGTTAGCAGAACTGCCACTTTAGACTTCAGTCTGTTTAGGGACTTGGTTGGCAGAATCCCCTGGGAGGCAGTCCTGAAGGGCAAAGGAGTCCAGGAAGGCTGGATGCTCTTCAAGAAGGAACTCTTAAAGGCGCAGGAACAGGCCGTCCCTGTGTGTCAAACAACAAGCCAGCAAGGAAGACGACCAGCCTGGCTGAACAGAGAGCTCTGGCTAGAGCTCAAAAAAAAGAGGAAAGTTTATGGTCTTTGGAAGAAAGGGCAGGCAACTCAGGAGGAGCAAACTATATGCGTTTGGATGTTTCCTGGGTTAAACCACAACAGTCCTTCCTTCATCTGTTCTGGATCACCTATCCCAGAGTCCTGGGCTCTCACTTCCCCCCTTTTCTCTTGTGCAGAGAGAAGAAAAAAACACTAAAAGAAGGTGAAACCTTGAAAAACGTAAATATATGCTGTCAAGAACGAAAAGAAAAACCCCAAACTTATCAGCTTTATAAGGAAAGCAACTCCAAAAGCTCCAATACCAAATCTTTTAAACAAAGGCTGCAGTTTCCTCAGAAATCCAGCTCTGAAACATTAAAAGGGGTTTCTACAATTCAGTCCCAGCAAATTCAGTACAGAAGGCTTTTTTTTTTAAATATTATTAAAATTTGGCATAAATACTTCCAGTGATAAGCTATAAAGTTCTACTGACTTTAGGCCATGGAAATAGTTGCTTCATAACAATAAATTACAAAATAGCACATGAAGATTATTCATAACTGTTTTGCGTACTCTGTAACAGTGTTGTGTTAGTCTTGTTATGTCAAACCATCAAGAAAAGAACAGTGTGATGCACAAAGCATTAAGAAGACATCCTTTGAGCAGTAGCAGATGCCTTTATCTGAAGCAAGCAACAGGATCCACACAACCTTATGACTTCAGCAACAATCTGAGTTTCTGTGTTATAACTTCATAACATCAATACGCCATTCATTCCTTACAAGTAATCTCATTATGCATTGTATAATAAAGAGTCAGGACTTCTATTGAGAAATATCTTAGGAGCTATGTGTTTGACTAAATATACTCTGTGAACATACAAGTACAATCTAATAACTGAAATCTGTTAGGTCAGTCTACTCCTGACATATCCTGTTGTCATGTTCTCAGACAAAGAAAGGAGGGGAAAAAACACCCCACCACAAAAAAATACGCATCTGCTTCTGCTCACCTGCAAGCATACACTCAAAAACCCCACTGAAATCCAAACTCAACCATTCGTGTATGCTCCAGGAACTTGGCAAGAAAGTTAATACTAAACCTGTCTGCTTCAAAAACATGACTCTGGACAATAGCTTCTGCCTTAGAATCACTAGTGGATCATTAATATTCATAACTACTTCAAAAGTGATTCTCTATAAGCATAAAAAAACCCACATGTGGATACAAGTTTCTCTCTTTTTAAGACTTCCTTCAGTTAGAGCAGCCACCATCAGCAGCATTCAGCTTGGAGGTATTCAAGCTTCAAAGAGTGAAAACCAGACTCATTTGAATGAGCAGACTATTTGAATAGCCAGCAGTCCTGGCTAACCGGGGAGGTCCCAGTGGACTGGAGGCTTGCAAATGTTACACCCATCTACAAGAAGGGCTGGAAGGAGGATCTGGGAATCTACAGACCTGTCAGTCTGACCTCGGTGCTGGGGAAGGTCATGGAACAAATAATCTTGAGTGCTATTACACACCATTTACGAGACAACCAGATGATCAGGCCCAGTTACATGGGTTCATGAAGGGTGGGTCCTGCTTAAAGAACCTCATCTCCTTCTATGACCAGGTGACCTGCTTGGTGGATGAGGGAAAGACTGTGAATGTTGTCTACCTGGACTTCAGTAAGGCCTTCCATACTGTTCCCCACAGCATTCTCATGAACAA
>NW_010201834.1:0-2356 GCF_000695765.1 Mesitornis unicolor
CAGCACCCCCACCCCCCAGCACCCCCACCACTCACAAGTGACACGATGCCCGCTGAGATAGACTGGTCCAGCTCCACACTTGAGCACGAAGGTGACGGGAGGGACCAGCTCCAGACCTTTGAGGCTGACCTGCAAAGAGGTGGAGCTCAGAAACCCCCAAACCCAGTTTGTGGGGGGCAGCAGCACAGGTTAACCCCTGCATCATGGGATGGGAGCTCCTGTGCAGCAGGGAGGTGGGATGGACCTGGACACCAGGATCCTGGGGGGATGTTATTACCCCATAGACAGTGGCTGAATGCTGGGCTTTCACCTGCCCTTACCATGGGCAACACCGATGTCCGCAGCGCCGCGATGGGCACCGGTTTGTGGTCCCCATAGGTGTTCTTTGAGTCCACAGCCACCACGTGCAGCTCGTCCCTGGCCTCAGCCCCCAAGCAGATCTGTGGGACAGAGCAGAACGTGGCCATCAGCCAGAGCAGGGGCTGGCCCCGAGGGGCTCTGCGGCAAGGGGGGGTCTCACCGTCCTCAGCAGCACCAGGTGCTCCAGGAAGTCATTGTCCTCCTTCACCACGCAGCTGCGGGTGCCCGTGCTCAACTGGCAGCCTGCAGGGACACAGCATCATCTAAGATCCCCCTGTGTGACCCCAAAGCAGAGGGGAGGCTTTCCTGGGTGCACACACCACAGAAAAGCAGGAAACACCCCCATGCACACCACTCACATCCACTGTCCCCCCACTTTCAGGTCCCACAGCTCTGTACCCCACAGTGCAGTGACGGGTGGCTCCTCCGTCAGCAACCCAGAGAAGGAAGAGGAGCAGCTCATCCTCCACAGTGATCCAATAGTAGGAACCAGCTCCTGTGACAGACACCAGAGAGAACAGCCTTGAGCTGTTGGAGCAGAAATATATGGATAAAATAGGGCCTTGGAGTGCTGAGAGCAAACAGCAGCAGCAGCCCCCTCAGCAGGACAGCACTGGTCAGGGAAGGATAAAAGCACCCGGCTGCTTAGGCATCCCCTAAGGAAAGGGAAAACCAGTTAAATACCTTTACAAAGCCAGCTCTAAGAGGACGAGGAGCCTCCCTGCAGCAAGAGAGCACTATCAGCAGAGGCATTTAGTACAGAGAGAGCACTTGGAGGGCTCCAAATGCCACACCAGCACCAAGAGTATTGCCAGCATCAGTGGTTAATGCAGCAGCAAAACCCAGCACCAGGACTGGGGGCCCAGAGGGAGCTGCTCCCATCCCATCCCATCCCAAACCTACCAGGAAAGCAGCAAACATCAGCCTCCATCCCTGCTGCTTTTAATGCAAAGGGCCCTGAGGGAGGTGCACTTTGGGAATGCAGTGCAGGTGCTGCAGGAGGGCAGGTGGCACCAATGCACTCACCTCCCCCAACACCACCCACCTCCCCCCCACTTGGACCCATCCCAAACTGGGAAGCCCACCTTCACCAACTCCAGCTTGATTGGAGGTGACACTGGTCCTGCCTTTGGGGCATGCAGAGACCTGCCCCCCCCCATTCCCATTGACACCTCCCTTCACCCCCAGGTATGCTGCCATTTGGGAAGTCACTCATTAACATGGGGGCTCCTAAGGGGCTAATGAGCAGCTGACAAGCTGGTACTGCCCCGTGTCCCCTTGCTGGCCACAGAGGGTCTCAGGGTATCACAGAGGGGGACACGCAGGACCTGCTTGTGCTGGGGGGCAGCTGCAGGGATCAGGGACCCTCTCTCCCAGAGCCACCAAACCGACAACTAAAGCTCTAAAATGGAAACCAGCACACGTGGAGGCAGCGTCTCCCTGCTTGGCACAGATTCGAAGGCATTGGGGAGTTTCAAAGGTTTATTTCACACAGAGACAAAACAGGACAACAACTTCACCGTCAACCACATTTACAACCAACAGCATCCCCAAAGCGGCCCTGCGGCAACGTGGCATGGGCACAGCCGTGTCTGCTTTGACAGGAGCCTAATTCACATTTTTTGCCCAGTTGCCCCAGCCCGGAGCTCCCCACTCTCCCCTGTGCCTTTCCTTTGCTAAAGGCATCGCTGCGGCTCCTGGGTTCACACCCAGCGGCTGGGGCAGGGGTGGAGCGGGGATCCTGGAAAGGGTCTGTGCCTGCGGGATGCTCCTGAGGGGCTGCCCGACCCCCGGCCGAGCCTGGACCACCAGGTTCTTCATCCTTCAAAACAGCAGGATCCCGACGTCAGGAAGCCCCCGGTGTGGGAGCTCATCCCCCATCCTCACAGGGAGCTCGGGGACATCCCTGAGGCTGCGTTGCCTCTCGGCGAGCGGCACAGGAGCTTTTCCCAGCTGCTCCAGCACCAACGGCACAGAGGAGACCATGGATAATCCC
>NW_010201834.1:2381-2634 GCF_000695765.1 Mesitornis unicolor
GCTCCTCCAGGCGCCGCTTCCCCCCGCGCCGCTCCTCCGCCCCCGTCGCAACGCCCGGCCCTGCAAGAAGAGGGTGGGAAGAGACGCAGCATCACCCACCGGGCTCAGCCCTGCGGCTGCATCACCCCGGGAATGGGGACCCAAAGCCACCACCCCCGGAAAGAAGGGAGTCAGGACCCGAGCCGGGCAAAAAGCACCACGCGTAGGGTCTGGAGCTCCCCCAAACCAAAGCAGCAGCGGCAGGCGCCCCGGC
>NW_010201834.1:2820-3765 GCF_000695765.1 Mesitornis unicolor
CTCTCTGTCGGGAAACCTTAAACGGGAGAGCGGGGTGGGTGCGGAGCCCAGACCCGTTCCATGATTTACCACCCAGTGCTCCCAGGATGGGTGAATCCTTCCCCAAAACACGCAATTTTGGGAAACGCTTTCAGGCACCTCTTTCTGCACATCCCTGCCCGACAGCAGCACTGCCTGCAGACGCTGGCAGGAACCTCTTCAGCTTTCAGGCGTCAGGAGGGGTTTTGGATCAGAAAAAGCCGGTTAAAATCCACAGTAACCAGAATAACTCAATTTTTGCCATAGTAATAAAAAGCTCAGGAGGGGAAAAGCCCACCCTGTAATTTGCAGAAGGAGGTGTAAACCCACGTAGGGATGCAGGGAACAGGCAGGGCTGCTGGCTCTGGGAAGCACAGCTCCATCCACAGTAAGGGACAGAGAGCGATTAAATAATTTCCCTTCCCAGAATTTCGCCGTCAGAGGGCAAAGGGACCCGCAGAGCCCGGGCTGGCAGCAGCAGCCCCCTCGGCTGCCTCACTGCCGAGGGGCTCCCTGCATTTCCCTTCTTTAACAGCAGAAAGTGGGAGCTGGGGGGAAGGGGAGGGAATCCCGGGCTCTAGGTCACATGCTGTTTGCCTCCCTATTACTGGTGTTTTCCTTACCCAGGAACAGCAGATCCCATCCTGGGGGACCGGGGTGTTCCCCGGGAAGGGACTGGGCTGGGACCCCAGTTTTGCAGCCCAGTGGAGGGACTGGGATTTTAAGGGAACCTAAATGTGGAGGGCAGCAGTTAGCAGCAACACACCCCAGCGCCTGGAACAGCAGATCCCATCCTGGGGGACCGGGGTGTTCCCCGGGAAGGGACTGGGCTGGGACCCCAGTTTTGCAGCCCAGTGGAGGGACTGGGATTTTAAGGGAACCTAAATGTGGAGGGCAGCAGTTAGCAGCAACACACCCCAGCGCCTG
>NW_010201835.1:0-2945 GCF_000695765.1 Mesitornis unicolor
TTGTTGTTTCCCAAGTGCAGGACCCGGGAACTGCTCCACGCCGAGAGCCCACACGTGGGTGTAAAGGTGGTGTTTAGCCATGGTCACCCTCCTCTCCCATACACCTTTCACGTGCAGGGGGGCTGTATTTGGCCTGCTGCTTTCCCAGTAAGTGTGTTTTGCGTGTGGCTGTAGTTAAGGTCCCCCTAGAGAGCGGGGCTATAAATACCTAATAATGAGGGTGGTAAAATACCAGCGTGTCTCTGCAGCAGCACAGAGGTTACCTGATCAATTTGCAGTATGTGTTTCGGTGTGTTCATTAAACCAGAACTGCTGCGGTGGTCCAGCGGCCGTGTTTTACGTCGGCTTCAGCAGAACACCGCGGTTCAGTGCGCGGTGCACCCCGCGCTGGGGCTGTCACAGCGCCGTCCGTCATCTGCTGCAGGGCGGCGCAGGTGCAGGAGTCAAACGCTCTCCCAGGAGCAGCCCCCGTTCAAACCCCGTTGTCTGGGCAGGGGGAGGCTGGGAGCAGCTGGGCTCTGTCCCGCCGTGCAGAATTACGGCTCTCCCCAAACCCCGAGCGCACATCTCGCTGCGTGCTGATGGAGCCGCTTCAGAGCCCAGAAGCCGCAAGTAAAGCGATCCCAAATCGGGCGATTTCGGTGTGCGCTCCCCACCGAGCCAGGGGGGCTGTCACCCAGTCCCCAGCGCTGGGGGGAGCAGCACTAACGGGGGTTTGTTCCCCGTTGGCCTGGGAAACGCGAGATGAGCGCAGCCCGGCGCGTCTGGATAGCGCACGGCGAAATAAATCTTGGCTGGCAAGGATTAGCATCAATTAGAGGAGCACTTCCTTTAAATAACAAAGCAGATTGATTCCCTGAAGGGTTGTACTTATTGGAACACATTTTCAGTAGTAAAGACAGCAACAAGTGTGCTGGTACTATTGATTTTCTACCTTTGTATTACCAAAACATATTTTATTGACAAGTATTACTTGCTTGTTAAGTGCTAAAGAGTTTGATGGGTCTAAACATCGGATCCCCTAATTAATTGCCCGTTCAAACTTGCATCCGAAGCCGCGGTGGTTACGCGGGAGAGCCGCCTTCGGGTTCTGCTGGGGCTCGCTCACCTCCTGCACGATAGCAAGAAATGGATGTATCGGTGGGTTTGGGTACAGAGGGCTACCTTGGGGTGCAGTGTGCCGCTCTGAGCAGGTCTCTGGCACTTAGCGTCCCAGTGCTGGCTACAGGAGCGCTGCTTTTATTCTGGCAGCCTGGTTGTATTCGGTGAATATTGCAAACTCTTTTTTTGGCACAGTTAAGCCCTGACAGTTTGAAGTTGGCCCCCAGCCTCTGAATGCAGAAAGAGCAGCTGCTTTCCATTTTCAAATAAATACCTTGTGCGCTTCCACCCATAACGGTGCCGCGGGTCGATGAAGGGAGCGGGGATGGGTGTGCAAAAGGTGCTCATCGGGAGCGCGTGGCGCGTACCTGTGGCCCCGCCGCCGCTGACCCCTGCTGTTCCTCTCGCAGACCATCCACGGCCACAAGGGGCCCATCACAGCCGTGGCGTTCGCCCCCGACGGCCGCTACCTCGCCACCTACTCCAACGCCGACAGCCACCTCTGCTTCTGGCAGGTGAGGGTGCGCCCGCGCCTCGCTGACGAGCTCGTCTGATTGCGCGGTACCGGTGCAGCGGGGAAGGCCCCAGAGGTGGGGCGGGAGCTGACCCCTCAGCACGGTTTTGTCATTGCATCACAGAGCTAACCCCAAAACCAGGGCAGCCGAGATGTAGCCAGTGTAAAGCTGCTCTGAAACGGGAGCACCCGGGAGTCAGGCCACCGTTTAGTGAAGGTTCATTTTCATTAACGTCCGAGCGATCCTTTCTCTGTGCTCTCTCACCAGTAGCAATGCTCCTGTCAGTGCTAACTGCTGTCTGCAGGCCCTGAGCAGGATTTTTGTATCCTTCAGGTGGCTTTAGACTTACAAATCAGTTATTTGGGAGCAAGTGCTCTGATCAAGCAGTAAGTGCTGTCAAAATCATCGAGTTCTGCGGTAACCGGGCTATAAAGCAGACCCCGGGATGCCCATCAGTACCAGTTGTACTCAACACACTCCCCAGTTTGCTGTCTCATTCAGTGGCTCTGCAGGTGCCATGAAAATTACTAAATTATCACCCATCACTGGACTGTGTGCTTTTCGAAACAGTGAATGAGGGCAGCGAGAATCCCCATCCATCAGTTACATTTATTCAACGTAAGGGCTTGGGGAAAGCAAGCAGACCAGATCTTGCAGAATTGGCAGGAAACAAACCCAAACCCAGCTTTTAAATCGTGAGCTGCCACGGTCTTGCAGGTGTATAAATGCTCAAGTGGCCTTTACACAAAGAGTTAAACGTAGCCACACGTTCAGTTTTGAAATGTGACCTCGTGCACTGGCGATTTCTCCCTCCTGTGTTCTGTTTGGCACTATTATTAATGCAGGAAAATCAGCAGCATTAGTCATCTTAAAAGGGTTATTACTCAAGATGATTTAAATTGTGAAAATGTCAGTGGCGCTTGCACGCTCCCCGCTAGAGATGCTGTGATTTACACCCTCTGGCACCGCTGGGAAGAGGAAGTGGCTCGGGCTGTGTCCTGGTCGGGACTTGGGAGGAGGCACCAGCAATAACGCACCCCAAATGTCCTGGGTTGGCCACGGCTTCCTGGGGTGCATTGAAGGGACGCGGCTGATGGTGACCCCAGGCTGAAAGGTTTCCACGAGCAAAGTGAGAGAGCGCAGGGTTTGTGAGTGGCTGGGTTAGGTCAGAGCATCCCACGTTTACAAACACGGCGCTGGCCGGGGGCATCAGCAGTAACGGGGCTGCAGTGCACAGGTCCCTGCCGGATGGGGGTCACTGTGGGTGTCTCCGCAGATGAACACCTCTCTGCTGGGCAGCATCGGGATGCTCAACTCGGCGCCCCAGCT
>NW_010201836.1:0-1713 GCF_000695765.1 Mesitornis unicolor
AGGGGATGGGGGAAGCTCCTCGTGGAGGGGAGTTGCAGTGAGGGCAGAAGTGCAGGCAGCACTGTCAGGAGGTGAGCAGGCAGCTCCACCTTGAAAACCCAAACAGGCAGGGCCAAGGGACAGACCCAACAGCCAAAAACACAACTAAAATAGCAAAAGAAGGAGTGTGAGGAGTAAGAGGGGTGAAGAATAAAGGGGCCCTGCTACAGCCAGGGCCAGGACAGCCAGGAGAGAGAGCAGAGGCCATGGAAAAAAGGTGACAGCAAGCTCCCAGGGGTCAATGGGACTGATGGTTGGGGCCTGTGAACCTTCAGATCTGCACCAGTAAACCCTTGGGTGGCAAATAAGCTTTGTACTGCAGGCACCAGCAGGCGAACATAGCCTTAGGTGGGCACCACACAGGGGAAGCATGAGGACAACACCATGCTGCAACCCCAAACCTCATCCTGTGGGGCTGCCAGACAGCCTTCAGCTGTGAGCTGGTCTTCCTAAGGTGGCAGGGAATGTCTCCCTGATGTATAGGGATTTGAGAGAGATGGGGAGCAGCTCCCCAGGCTGAGCTGACCCAGAGGAGCTGGGCTCGGGTACACCCTCCCACACCCAGGCTCACAGGGCAGTAAGTTGTGCCTTGGCCAGGAGAAGACAGATTCCAGCATTCTCCTGGGGACTACCCAGAGTCCCCCAGAACAGAGGGACACCCCCTCAGCCTCAAGGGAGTTAGACACTGGTCCCAGGCACTGGGGGACATACAGTGCCCCAAGCCCACAGTGATGCCCAGGCAATGCCAGCTCAGTGCTCCCAGCCCCACTCACCCATCAGGTGGGTACAGGATACGGCATCACATTGTCCCCCTCCCAGGAGACCCCCAAAACAAGAGGCACCCCAACATACCAGAGCCCCAACCCAGCCCTGGACACGCAGACTATGCTCAGCTGCAGTCATTCATTGTGGAAAGGGACAGGGGGACCCCGCGGACAGCTCTCTGCTTCCCCTGCAGTCACACCACAAACTTGGTCTTGGTGAGGGAGCCACTCTTGGTGGCCGGGCCTGGTACCCGATGGACACCTTCTGTGACAGGCCCAGGTGCTCCTTGTAGACACGCCTAAAAGAGGGAAGGGGCTGTGTGAACGAGGCAACATTGCTTCTCCCACTGGCTCCCTGCCCAAGGACCCCAAAAACTGCATTACCCAATGTGGGTGACCCCTTCCTGATTCTCCGCTTCCCGGGTCCAGATGGCGATCTTGTCCCCCTTGGCGCGGATGTTGATGACAGCCCCGCACACCTCGTCGCTGTACTCATCAAACATCTCTCCAATGAGGCACAGCAGCTGCCGGCAGAAGGGGACAGTCCCCGCTGGGGCTCAGCACTGCGGTGGGGGAAACATGGCTGCTGAGACCCCCCCAAACAGGTCCCCACTCACTGTCTCCAGCCAAAAGCGGTCCAGCTCGGTGTGCCGCTGCTGCTTGGCCAGGGTGATGAGCCAGCGCCCGCCGCGCTTGTTCTGGCTGTCCTCCCACATGGGCTCGATGCCATCCTAGGGTTAGGCAAAGGGGATGGTCAGGGGCACTGAGTGCCCAGCCATGCTTCCCATCTTGCCCTATGGCCAGGGCACCCAGCATGTTCCCATAATTCTGGGTGCTGGAGGGGACTCTGAGGGAGCTGTGGCACAGGGAGTGTCACACCTTGAAGAGGGAGTAGTCACAGCCAGATGTA
>NW_010201836.1:1725-3017 GCF_000695765.1 Mesitornis unicolor
GGTCCAGCCTGGGCGAGGCAGAGACAAGACACAAAAGCAGATGAGAAGAGGAACCTCAGGGACTCCCAGCACCGTCATCTGGGCCAGACCCCCCATTGGGGCCTCTCCATGGGGACACTCACGCCCAGAAGTCCTCCACAGTGCTGAACTTGGTGACAAGGCGCAGGGTGGCCTGCCACATCTTGCTCTTGTCATTCTTGAAGAACCACAGTGCCCATCTGGGGAGGGAGGGGAGATGAGAGGTCAGCCACGCTGCCCCCCCACCCAGCCCCCACACTCCCTTCCTGGTGTTGCAGGGGCTGTCCATGGCTGTGCCCCCATACCTGTTTTGCAGGGGGTGCTTGCCCAGGCTCTCTGCCAGGAGCAGCTCCTGCTGCCAAGCCCTCCGCCGCCGCCGCTCCTCTTGCCTCCGCTGGGGAAGGAGGTACAGCCCTGAGGAGCCACATGGCCACCCCAGCAGGGAGCCTGTAGCCCCCCAGCCACCCCCAGACCATGACATAGACCCCATAGCGGGGAGCCCCCAGGGGATGAAAGGGCTGCCCAGGCCCAGCTGCAGAGAGAGCACTCACCTGCTCCCCCGTAGCCATCCTGCCCAGCACAGGCTATCCCCCGGCAGCCCCTGGCTCTTAAATGCCCACAGCCGGGTGGGATGAAGCAGCCAACACAGCTGCAGCTGGTGGGGCAGGAGGGCGGTGTGCTGTGGAGGAGAGCCAGGATTGCCCCTCCCTGGGATCAAGGAGCTGGGGGGATCCTCCCCTATGAGTCAGGGTGGGATGGGATCAGGATGGGGGGGTAGGATGGGGTATGGTGGAGATAGTGTGGGGTGGGATCAAGATGGTGTGGTATGGGGCAGGGTAGGATGGCTGGTACACAGACAGGGGGGATAGCACCAGGATAGGTTGTGGAGATGGGATGGGATAGGATGGGATGTGGAGAGTGGGATGGGCACAACATGGGATGGGAATGGGGTAGGATGAGGTGGGAAAAGGACATAATGAGGAGGGGATGCGATCAGGATGAGGGATCAGAATGGCACAGGGACAGGGTAGAACGTAGAGGGGATGGTTCGGGGACAGGATGGGATGGGGAGAGCCTGTCGAGGGGAGAGGATGGGGTCAGGATGAGGTGGGATCAGGATCGGGAGGAGGTGGGACAGGAACAGGGTGGAATGAGGATGGGACACGATGAGGACCAGGACAGGACAGAGTGGGGACAGCGTGGGATGGAATCAGGGCGGGTGGGGATGGGAGAAGGTGCGACACGCAGAGACCGTCCCAGAGGGGCCGCGCCGG
>NW_010201837.1:0-40977 GCF_000695765.1 Mesitornis unicolor
TCCCCCTTCGCCCTTTATTGCTCCGCTGGTTTTCGCTGTGTTGAGGCTGGTTAACCTCCTGCCTCTGAAGCGCTGCTCTCGGGTGCGCGGAGCCTCCTCTCAGCCAAAACTTGTCTGGGGCGATTGAGTCTCACGGAGAATTCCTTGAAGTTCCGAGAAGTGCAAAGAAAATACAGGATATCTTACTGGCCTCGGATTGCTTTCTGATTGTATAAGTCTGCCAGCTAAAATGAGTGTTTTCTGAGTGACTGGTTTTTTGTTATCGCCTGCCTTCTAGCTTGACATATCTGCAGTTCCAGTCTCAGTAACGTTTAAAGATAAAAGATAGTCTGACCCTAAAAATAAACCATCAGAATAGGTGCGCCTTTACATTTGGTCCTGAAAGTGGTCGGGTGTGTATTCTGGTCTGCCTGCTGTAATAGATTCTCAAATCAGAAGGACTACTGCAGTCATCTGGTCTGACCTCTTCATAGTGCAGGCCATACAACTCGTTTTTGTTTTTGTTTTCTCCAATTTGTGTTTGAAGCTAGAGTTTACGTTTTTGAAGGTGTAGTTAAAATTTTCCAGTGAGGCAAAATTCAGCACGTTTCTTTGCAGAGTATACAAGTGGCTGACTTGTATTTTATTTCTATCTGAAGAGCACTGCCTTTAGTCTCTAGCCACTGAGTCTTGCTATAGCCTCATTGGCACTGAAAATCCCCTTATAGCTTATGTTGTCCCGAGTATGAATTCTTATGAACTTTTATTAATTTCTTGCTTTATGTTCTTTTTATTAAGAAAAATAAGTAATTATCTGAACTTTGTTACCTGACATTAGTTATTTTTTTAAACATTATTTCAGTTATTCTCTCAGTTTTCTCCTGGATCCTGTCTGATTTATTGTCATCTTTAATGAATTGTGGATGTTTCATTTTAGGAGCAATTAAGTCAATGAGTGAATGTTAAGTAAGAAGATAATAGGTCCTCCGTGGGGTGTGAGGCTCTAGATTCCTTGTTTCACAGAGAATTGCAAGGACAGTTAGCTTTTTGGCCAAAACCTTGAAGCTATGTTTAGCTGACTTCTTGGCAGAGAATGGGCAAAGTAGGGTCTCCTACCTTTCTTTCTACACTTCGTTCCTAATTGTTAAACTGCATTTGGTCATGTTGCTGTGTTGGGTTTGGTGGAAGTCAGTGGCGTTTACTTTCTACATTGCTTTCAGCAATTCTCATCTATTGAGGATCGTACTGTCTATTCCATGAGGAAGGTTTGGATTTTCCAGGTCATTTCAGACTATGTAGTGCAGGAGCAAGAGTGGATCCCTCTGAGATCTTAGAAGAAACATGACTGACTGATGATTGTATTCTCTATTAAAAAAAATCCCCTGATTTCAGAACATAACTTTAATCTTTTTAACGGCTGCTATATTAATGGAGTATTAATTGTATAATTGGAGAATTCCTTTTTTGAAATGGCACGGAGAACAGTCCCAAGACAAGTAGTGTGCAGATGCTCATTGGATCAATGCCTGCTACCTTTACCAGTCAAATTGTTTATAAAACAAAACAAATTAGTATTACTTAATTCCATTCTTGATATGACAATATTTATGCTATATTTTAGAAAGCAATGTCAGGAAGATTTGGCTTTCGGTTCTTAAAAGTTTTATTCAAGTCTGTGTAGATGGTGATGAATGATATGCTTTAAGTCTGTTGACTGAGATGTTTTATTTTTTTTTAATTTTAACCATAGCAAGGGGGAGAAATAGTATGAATCATATTTTGTGCTTGAAGTTCTCCTGTACTGGATTCTTAGAGTCCATGTCATTTTAGTAAGAATTAAAAATCCCAGTCTTCAGCAAGATCTAAAAATTTGAACCGTGTTGGACACAGTGTTAAATACAGTCTGGGCTTGCATAGGTGTTTCTGGTTCCTCTGTCACTCATAACATTTGTCTTTGTATGGATGGAACCAGTTGCTGGGGAATTGGGACGTAAGAGTCACGTCTATCACTGCCAAGGCTTATACCAGCCTTGAAGCAAATTGTGAAGGGAAAGATGCACTGTAAGGGAATATGCTGTCAATGTTCTCAACTTGTGTTTCAGATCACTTCACATTTTTCAAAATGGTGTTTTTGGTCGTGGTTGACAGGTAGCCATCCAAACAGCTGAAGCTGCATTAGCCTGATGTTAAATTAAAAAAATGTGTGTCACATTCATCTGGTACTCGCTTGAAAAGAATTCAGCCTTTAGGTGATATAGATAACAACATTTAATTCAAATTTCATTTGATGCTTATGCTGTTGCAGGCTGTGGCGTGGCAGGCTGTGTTCCTTTGTGTGCAGAGCCATGTTCACAGTCTCAGCTCATCAAAATGATTTCTCCTCCCTACAAGTGTTGCTCCTGTCTTCCTGTGCTTAACTTCAGCCATCTGGTTTTCATCCTGCTCCTTATTTCTTGCAGGCACTGTTTTGTCTGTGCAATGGCACTATTCCTATCAACTGAAAGGAAATGTGTGGTGAAGTATTATGAGGACATTGCTACCAGGCCTGCTGTGACATAACTTTTCCCACAGAATAGGAGAAGATAGTGAAACGGCCGGGAGCTGATGGAAATCAGTTGAATCACTGCGTTAACTGAGCAGAAATCGTTCCCACTGAAGAGTGTGCTTGGACAGTGCAGCCACACTGTAGCAGGATCCCTTGTAAAAGGGATGCTCCTGTCTTCCACATTCCCCTTCAGCCCCCGTACCTCTTACATAGGCTGTCAGCATCTTGAAGGAATTTCTGATGATTGTATGGGCATGCTGCCACTTTTGACCTTTTTCTATAGCTGGTTAGAAAACCTTCTGTGCTGAAACTGTCTCTTTTTGTGGCACAATCTGAAGCAAGTCCTGTATTGAACAGCAGATAGGTATGTTGTACTTACTCATTACTTGCTCAAGAAAAGCATGGTCTTCAGAAAACAGGTGAATGTATGATAGTTTGAGAGTCCATTAAAATTACTTGGAAAGAGGAATGGAGATGGATAATAACAGATGAGGTTTCTGGTTGAGTCTATGTCTGACTTGTGGATACTTCCAGGGTTTCCTTCAGAGAAGGGTTTTTGCTGGTGGAGAGAGCGCACTGTTCTTGTTTGGGTTTTTTCCCACAGTTCTAAGACCCAAGTCTTGCACTGCATGACATGTTATAGTGACTCCTGTGGTCTGGTGTTTCTTTGTGTCAGCCAGTCTTTGTCTGTTTCTGCCCTATCCAAACATATGGGGCTTTCTATAATTTAATTCAAGATGGTTCTTTACAATTGATAACACTAACATTTGGTTAGTGCAGCCTATAGTTATAGCAGCTAATCTAAGATAACAAGTTAGTGTTAGTTCATATGCAAAGTTATACAAGTGGGAGACTTAAACTTTTATGATAAACCATTATGTTTTTTTAACTTGTATGTTTGCATAGCTGTTCAACTAATGCTTGTTGTACCGACTGTATGATAATTGTGATTTAGATAAGCCTCAATTTTAAATTCTGATGGATTTTTGCATAGCTGTAGAAATTAAAAATGCAGATAGTGTGTTTTAGAAAAGCATAGAACATTTTTTTTCATCAAATTAAATTGTTCTGAGAGGCAAAACCAATGTTTGTCGTTAAACACATTTCCTACACAAAGTTCCCTATGGCATAGTATTTCAAATGTTGAAAGGTAAAGCTCATAAACTGCGAATACGTTTAGAACATTTGCTATTAAAAGAAAAGGCACAGATGGATTAAATAAACTTTATAAATATATAAAAATGTAGGTCACTTTAAAATCTTACCAAACTTTCTGTCATAGTCTACATCTAAAACATTTATCAATACAAAATAAAACAAAGGTAGTCCATGGTGTAGTACAGAGACCTTACAGGGACTTGCTAACTTTTGTCAGTCTTATTTTCTTTTTTTTGTGGTTGTTTTTTTTTTCACTTTCTTGTTTCAACCTGCATTCACTAGATGCTGAAATAACAGCTGTGACAAGGTCGAAGATTGAACAGAGAGGCTGAATTCTTGCTGTATGCCCCTCAGCTTTTCACTGATGCTGGTGTATGATCATCTTGTAAAAGCTTTGCTAAAGTTTCAAAATGACCCAGAAAGGTTTGTTTGGAATTATGTGATGTTTACCTGTCTAAGATTTAACGACAACTTTACATTAAGCATTTTAAGCATTTGATGTCACTTTGATGCAGTGAAAAATGGTGACGTAGAGCAGTGCACAGAAGAAACGAGTTGTGACTTAGTCCAAGGATGCAGTTACATGAGATGGCTGAACTTGCTGCTCAGGCTTGCTGCTGCTGAAAGGGGCTCACTGCCTCCTCCCTTGTATTGGCTCTGGTGCTTGTGCAGCCACACAGGGAGGGGAACTGATTTGTTCATCCATGAGAGAACTGACCTGACTGAGAAGGTGAAAGGCTTTCTCTCCAGTTGGAGAGCTGCGTTGGTGTACTTGTGCTGCCAGACAGGGATCTGGAGGTGACACCAAGAGATGAGCAGGGAGCAGAGCTGTAAGAACTGAGCTGCACGGCCTCATTAGGGACTCTGTCCTGCGGTTCTGGACAGCTTTTAGATGGGCTCAGCCTTGCCTTGCTGTGGTTTTCAGTGAGCATCCCACCCAACTGTACTACCTGGTTCCTTACCAGCAGCACGTAACAACTGTCCTTGTTAGTTGAGCATTTGACCTCTCTTATATCACCTAGAATGGTACTTCAGATGTGAGCCCTTTCCCACAGAGCCAACAACTTCAACATGGGTTACTGAAGACGTTGTTCTGCAAGAAAGGGGTTTAGTATCCTTTCACTTCTGGGACTGAAAAACTTTTTGCATATGTGCCCACCAGTCCCCCACCTCTCATTCTGTTAACTTCACCTGTAGGCATTACACTTTATACTGCCAGGGAACAACTTTTTCCCTTTGTGTTTCCTCTGTACTTTTGCCCACCTTTTATTTTTTTTTTCTTAGAGATGCTGTTGATCCTGGCATGATGCTGTCATAGGAAGGAGGTCATTGTTAGAAAAATCTTTATTCTCGTCAGGAAAAAAGCAGCTATGGCTGGATTATATTAATTCTAAACCATATTGGCGCTCTTAGTGGGTGTATTTTCCTTGGATTTTTTGATTTCTTGTATTCAGTCAAAGCATTCACAAATTTGCTTGTCAAAAAGTTATTTTGTATGATGAGTGCCTATTTAATACACTAAAAAACCAACAAAAAAACCAAAACCAAAACCAGATAATAGGTGGCACGTTAGTCTTGTTTCAAACCTTCCTAAGCAGCCATTAAGTGTGACATTAATGTGCTAGAAAAGCTGAACACTGCATGATGCTCAGTGTTATTAATCGCAGAATCACGGAATATTAGGAGTTGGAAGGGACCTTGGAAGATCATCTAGTCTTTCAAAGTCCCTTTCAACCCCTAATATTCTATAATTCTGTGTTAAATAACTTTGAGCACTATGCAGGATTCAGCCTTTCTAGCACAGTATTTCTTGTTGTACCATGTAAGTAACAGAGAAAGGAAAATTCTTGGAATTTTTAAGTAAAGAAATAATGTGCTCAGAGAGGGTGGAGTTCTTAGTTATTAAGTATTAGATTTACTTATCTTGCTGGGCAGATTTCATAGTTTTTTATTTCACTTCTGCTACTCTTTCTGTCACCTTTTCTTCGGTTTCTTCCTTGTTTTATTACTCTGAATGCAATATTGGGGATGGAGACTCACAGTTAGAGCATCCTCAGAACCCCTCTGACTGTGTGGGTTACAATGGGTAGGGGCAAGGAGCTTTATTCCTGAATCCCTGCGTACTTGGAATTTCTTATTCCAAAACAATTCAGCAAGAACCTACATATGTTTAGACAAGCTTTTGTCTGCCCATATTGCTTTTTTGTTTTTCATCTTCCTTCTGCATGCCTACCTCTGTTGCTTTCTTAAGGCTTGTGTAAGAGTAACCAATTACACTCATCAGGAAGAAGGCACCTTTAGGCATCCTTATCTTAAAGTAATAGTGTTTACATAGGAGGATACTAAGGAACACTTATTCTTTTAATAACCCTATATGAATTGTACTTGAGGCTATCATACATCTAGATTTCATTTGAGATAGCCCTCTTTTTCACCTGGCAGTGTTGGATGAGAAGAGTTTGAGGGCTCTGAGCCTCTGTCTAGCATTTCCAGCTGTCTGACAACTTGTTCTGTAAGCTTTTGGACATCCAGAACGTGCCAGACAAGCGGCCACTGCGCCTGCGTGATGTGTGTGCAATCAGGCTGGTGTTTTGTGGCGATACTGAATGTACCAGCCTGTGCTGCACGCTTCGTGTTGCACTTTTTTCTGACCAGGAAATCCCTTTCAGAAGTATGGCAACTTAGTGTTTCACACCACATCCTGTTTACTTTCTTTCTTCTTCATGTCAAAAATTCCAGTGCTAGACAGTGGGCCATATTTAAGGAATTTGTTTTATATAGTCTGGTTTTTCCTATCTCAAAATAAATGCCATGTAGCTGTAACTATTTTTCTACAGTGGATATTTTCTAGTTGAAGCATTCACAAGCCACTTGGTTCGTATGGTATTTTCAGCTAGATAATAACTGGTGACAATGTGGTAGCCAAAGTCCTCTTTGCAAGATTGGAAATGTAAATTTAAATCTGTTTCAGGATGGAGAGAGCACTGATAAAGAAGTGTAAGAGCTAAATTCAACGACTATGCTAGTTTTCCGTAAAAGTAGGGAGTAACACCCCGTGATGTTTCCTTTAATGTAAAGGACTCTTGCTCCTGCATTTTACGATGAACTATTTGTTGTTAATATGTTAGATCTTTCCTGGGCACACCTCCTAATTTGGGATAGAAATGGTGTTAGTCATAGGGATGTCTCTTATGGAATCTGAAGGAGCTCATGAGTCGTTTTGCCCTTGTACTGTGTTGTGGGATGGGGAAAACACTGTATTGGACATGTAGACACACTGGAAGGCCTAGAATATTTAATGGCCTCGAATTGTAGGCTGCACAGGTGACTAAGGATAGCAAGGTTTGTGGTCTCAGATGTAGGCACTCAATTCTGTGCAAGTTCTGTGGCTTTGAGCCGTGAAGCCACTGGTCTTCGCAATGATTCAGGATGTTGCACACTAAGCTCCTAGAAGTGTTACCATCATGTTACCTTGAAAAACCGAGTCTTATTTCAGTACTGAGTGTTTGAAGCTTGGTTGTGAGGGCTGACCTCTTTTGTAAATCTGAGTGGGTTAGTGTTTGAGCTGTACTTTCCCTGGATTAAAAGAGAAGACGTTCCATGAGTTATGGAACTGTGAAGTGCTTGGAGATCTGGTAATGAAAGGAGGTGTTGCCTAAGATGGCTTTGTCAGTGATTGAGCATATGTATTTGCACCTCTTACCTCTTTTGTGAAGAGTATCTCAACTGCAGCACCATTTTGTCCATGAATTTGAAAACAAAGGGCTTATTAAGAAATGAGATATCAAACATTTCTATAGTATCCCAAAGGTAATCCTCAAGCTTGCCACAACATTTGGCACTGTGATAACTGGAAGAATAAGGGTTGAGAAGCATTTCAGTAGCTGAAATGAATTGTATTTTTAATAATGCACTGGTGTGGCTAAGCCACATCTTGAGATAATGATCTGCTGATTTTTATATTTTGAATTAAAATTTTATTATTAAAAGTAATGAAATCTTTTTGTGCATATCTTGGTCGACTGTAATAGAGAATTATGCCCTGTGCTCAACCATTAATGCTGTGATGATCTTGAGAGGAGTTCTGAATCAAGTGCGCTTTTGACAACAGAGTAGCATGACATATATGGAAGTGCTAGATTTCCATTACTGTCTGTTACTAAAATCTTTGAAATAGTGAATAAAAGCTCTGAAGGAGAGAAATATTGCTAATTTAAAAAAAAATCACAGCCGTTGTCTCCATGCTGAGTAAATCTTTTTCATATAGAAAAGGTAAGAGGATAAGTAAATATAGTGACACAATAATCTAGTGCCTCAAAAGGCAAGAGAAGAAGTTAGAGGTTCTTTTGTGGTGTAAACTATGCAGACCATAATGGGTACTCATTTTTCTGCAGGGAGCAGTAGCGTAGAAGCTGTCAAGGAAGATATGTGAACCCCCAAAAGATTGCTTGACACATAAATGCCTTAAAGTTATTTCTGACACTGAATTATAATATAAATTAGGTGGTAAGTGTGGGTATATGTCTGTTTAGATGTGGGGCATGATGATACTGAGTTAATGAGGACATCAAAGTTAAGTTTCAGTATTCAAAGCAGGTCCTCTCCAGACCTTGAAATCTTAAAAAGTACATCAGGAGCTCAAAAATTACATTATTATAGTTTTGGCAGGCCGTAGCCCTGTTGCAGTAGAAAAGAGTGGGGGAAGAGTGGGTAAGCTGTAGAGAGCTTCTTAACTAAGACAGTACTTTGCGGTCAGTTTTATCTGCAATGTTCAGATCTAAACATGGTTGATATTTTTTCCTGTGGGATGTTTTGTGTGACCAATTTTAATGAATTCCTCAAAAATTTGTGACAGGACAAAGAGGGGTTTCCAACAGAAACCTGTGATGGTTCTGCCAGCCCCACTTGCCCTGCGGGGTAGCGACCTGCTGGACTGTGGTGGTGTGGGGCTGCCGCAAGCAGGCAGTCACCCCCAGTCCTGCAGCCCTGCTCCTGGGCATGTGGTGGGGAGCTCGAAAGCCCTGGGTGCTCCCTGACTTCTAGGTTCTTTCTAGCAGGCTGGGAGCTTTGGAGTTTCTCACTAAAATAACTTGAAGTGGTTAATAATTAGAACTTTAATTCTAAATTAAAAACACCTTCACCTTTTTTTTGCCTTTCATAGTGTATCTGATTTTTGTAAGCTGCAAAAAGTTTTAGAAAGTTGCTTTGGTTAAGCTTCTGAGAATGTCAGTAAAAGCCAAGAGAAGTGATAGCAATATTTGCTAATTCTGATTTTAAAAAAATACTTTTTTTTTAAATATACTGCATTTTAGCCATAGGTGGTGGGCTCAGCAAAAAGATAATTTACATTCTATACCTTAAAAAGATAGGAACATGAGGTCGTTTGTCCAATCCCTCCATAGTAACTGAAATTGAAGTTTGTAAATAGCTGATTTGTACCTGAATATTATTTTTCACATACGCACTACTTTCAAGACATAGTTTAAGTGATTTTTATGAAAACGGAGTTGTAATTGTCTTTGTTATTAAGAACTCCACAGGTTAATTAATCAGACAAGCCAGCACTTGCGCTCAGCTATTGAAGTGCCAGTAAGGCTATTTTGACTTTCCTGAAGCGTTTCTGGGTTTTTTTGTTTTTAAAAGGATCAAGCATGGAGAGTTCAGGCACATTAAAATGGAAATAGAAAGGAGACAGAGTTTTTTGCCAGAAAATCTTTTTATTTTCTTAAGATACAACATGTATTGAGGTAAAGAACCACAGGAACAGCAGGAACTTCTGGTCATTCAGGCAATTCCCTGCATGTAATTTTCCACCTCAAAATCTATTTCTTAGAAGCTCCTATCTCAGCTCCTAGAAAGCAAGGAGGTGATGAGCCTGTCCTCTTGCAAGTCCCTCGGGGCAGTCTTTGGTCCACCTCCTGACAGTCTCATCCCTGCTCTTGGTGCCTCTGCATATGAATTTAAGTGGGAAATTAACATTATACCTTCATCTTTGATAAAAGAGTGAAGGGTGATTGCCTTTGGTGTGTAATTGCATTAAAAGGGATGAGTGTGACATAAGGACCAGACAGTTGAGACTGTTGATAAAATACTGCTGTTCTGTGTTTCACTGAAATACCATAGTACTGAAGTCTGATTCTGTAGTTTCCATCTTCCTAAAAGCCATCTTCTGTCTTGAAGAGTAATTAGGTAGTTAATAATACTGTAAAATAAATGTCTAATTTTTATGTGATAACTCAAAAACAGGCCAGGCAAATGCTGAAGATGTATGCTGTTCCTAAAGGAGCACTCTACATACCTTTTAGGATGTCTTTTGTATTTTCATGTCTGAGGCTGGGAAGTAGAAATGAAAAATCACATATTGTATACATTTCTAAATAAATATTTTGCACTGAAAGGAGTCTCTGGGCTGAGCAGGAGCTTGTGAGTGATTTGGTGTTGTTAACAGTATTAAACTCATTTAAGTAGCAACTTTCTAGACAAATCCCTGTCCTCTTTATGATTCTGCTTCCGTAGAGTCATTGCTTTTTTAGAATACAAGATCAAATTCATTTTTGGACTAAGTATATCTACTCATAAAACTGCTTTTGAATTTTGATTTTATTTTGAGCTGCAGATAAACCCCAGATGCTGAATTACTTTCTAGTTAGACTGTAGCAAATGGCGGTGAACTCTGTTGCTGTTAGAATGGGCAGCTGAAGCACACGATGGCCAAAAGGCCATTTACCCTCCATTTTATCTGTATTAAATTCAAGTGATGTTTCCAAGTAATACTCTACCATTCTGTCTCCATGGGATGCTGTGAATAAAGGCAAATGTAACAAGATCAATAGTCAAGCAAAATATTAAATGCTGTATCTAAAATTGTATCTAATGAGTTGTGGATGCCCCCTCCCTGGCAGTGTTCAAGGCCAGGTTGGACAGGGCTTTGAGCAACCTGGGCTGGTGGAGGTGTCCCTGCCCATGGCAGGGGGGTTGGACCGGATTATCTTTAAGGTCCCTTCCAACCCAAACCATTCTGTGATCCTGTGATATCAGTTTACGTATTTTATATTTAGAACAGTATTTTAAATATTTAGAAATGTGTTTGTCATTTTTGTGGTGTTTGTATCTTAAGTGGCTTTGCTTTCAGGCTCTGACTGGAACTCACTGTTGCACAGCTAAAGAGCTGGTTGAAGAGGTTTCTTTGCCAAGTATATGAGCTTTGGGGTAGAGAGTGAAATCTGAGTAGTATTTCCCCTGTTTTGCATATATCTCAAGTCAGATAAAGTGCAAAGTGTGAATTTTAAGGTATTTCCTTGTTGGTACGAGGCCATCGCTGTTTTTTTTAAATCTCCTTTCTCGTGATTTGTTTAGAAAAGGGTCATATGCCTGATCACCTTCTCACAAGAGTCAGAAAGCTCCTCTTGTTTTAAGTACAACAGAACAGGCTGCCTGAAGATGAAATCAGATCATTTCCCTGGTCTACCTCAAATCTGATCACTTGTATGATGCGTGCTGGGTTGTTGCCTTTTGTTTTGTTGGGTTTGTTCTTTTTGGATCTCAGACTTTTTGGCCTGGCAGGAGCCCCAGGCTGGGGCGCTGAGGCTTCTCTCTCACGGGGCCTTCTCGGTTCTCCTGCAGTCAGGGGTTTCCTGTGCAACTATTTGTCTTGTAGGTGTCTGGTTTCACTTTAAGCACAGCCTACTCTGTTTGAAGACTTGTAAATGCTCTGTGACTTAATGTGGGTTTTCTAGCAATTTTTGTTTCTATCAGAGGCAGAAATTACAAGTGCCTAAGAACAAGATATTGCACCCAGAAGTATCCTTTGCTGCTTAGAAGTCCAGGTCTGTTTTTCACGTAGGCTCTTTATGTTTCCTTAGAGCTTTAATAACTGCAGTTACTGAACTGAAATTGCTACGCTCCAGTGAAAATTAATCTGCAAAATAAAGTAGAAAGATGAAAATGCCCTCTTTCCATGTAGTGATACTTTTTATATCAAGTAAACTAAGATACTTGTTTAAGGTCAGGTTTTTTTCTGTATTTCATTCTGTATGGATGCCTAGGAGAGCAAGGTTATTTGAAGAAAATGAGAGAATTTAAAACAAAAAAAAAGACTTGTATGTCCAGTGCTTACTGCAACTAGATTTTGTTTCCTTGTAAAAGTGATCCTGCCATTTGAGTTTGAAATTAAAAACTGCTTCTATCATTTGTGTGATGTGCAAACCAGGTAATTGTGTTGGCAGGTGAGGAGAAGTGGCGAGTGCAATGTACCCCCAAAACCTTTTGCAGTTGGAGACCTAAATTCATATGAAACTAATAGATTGAAGAATGCTGTGGAAATGAATTATCATAAGAATAGCAACATAAACAGGTATGTGAAGAGTGGATTCAGGAATTGTGGATTTACTACAGGCTAACAAAAGGAATTGTAAATCAAGGTTGAGGTATTTTGGTAACAATTAAGTGCAAAGACTATACATTTTCTTCCAGAAATTTTGCTGGGGAGGTAATAATCCTCTGTTAGCCCAGCTGTAGCTGAAGAAAACCAGATTAATATTTGGATCATTTCAGTTCGGTTGTCATAAGGATTTTTGATTGCATCATTACAGCAATGACAAATAATGCTGGCTCTTTAGAGGACATCTTTAAAAGGATACTTAAATATTATATTAGAATTGAATGGACCTTTTCAATGAAAAATACTTCAGGGGAACTATTTTCTAAATGTGTATGTCAAATTTGTATGACTTTCTAGCAGTAATCACTTAATTGTGCAGTTAACTACCCCAGCAGAAGTGAGAAATCACTGTGATGTATCAGTGATAAGGGGGAAGTGGTTTTGGAACACTGTAGCAACTAATGATAACAAATAACAAAGTACCGCATGATGTGAATATGTTCCTTCAGTAACTAATCGCGCATTTTGGTGCAAGTGAGAACTCGTGGAATTTTAACAAACTTCAAAGCCAGAGTACAAAAGGCTGGATAGCAATAATGTTATTTGCCATGCTTAATGTATTTTTGATATGCAAATTACATGCAGTATAAGTTCATCTGTTTAAAACCTAGAGTCTATAAAAAGAAACCCTAAGGCAGTAATCTTCTTCCAGATTGCTACCCTTGTGTTTAGGATGAACTTACGTAAAGTGAAGGCATATATGCAGGGGTTTTTTTGAGATAAGAATCTACATTCCAGCAACTAGTAATTATACAATAAACAATTAACTGTTCTAATAAATACAATGTTTTTATTGAAAGATTAATTTTTGAGGTTGCGGTTGCATTAACTGTGACCTGGGAGTTTGTATTTACAAAAAAAAATAAATATACTTTGAGTATTCTTATGATGCTCACAGTTATGAGAATTTTGACATTCTAGTAATTACCAGGGTTTTTGAGATACGAAGTGTAGGGGTTCTTTTGTGTCCCAAAACCAACAATTGCTGTCCCAGTTCCAGCATCTTCTGTGTTACAAGAGCTTTGAGTTTCTTTTATAAGTTGCTTTTATCATTCAGAGTGTTTTGGCTCACATCTCCAAGCTCATGCATTAGGCTGCCTTGTAGTCTTTGTGTATACTGTACCTTTCCTTTACAAAAAAGTTGTTGATCACAAGGGAGTGAAAAGTGGGAAATGCACTGAACAACCAGAATAAGTAGAAATTTCAAGTTCAAACAAACAGCAAACTATTTTTTTCAGTTTCTCAAATTTCCAGGTGGTTAATTTAAAGTTCACCCACTTTTTTGCTCCTGACCTTTTGCTGTTACAGTGTAAGAGGAGGAATGGTGCAGTATCACTTGATGTAATCTGTACCATTTTTTGTGGGTCTTGTCTCATCTGGAAGGGTTCTTGCGGTGAAGCGTAGGCCCGCTTACCTAGAACACCACTGCAATGCCAAACATGATTGTCGGCCTGAAGATACCTGAAACAGGAAAGGGAAGGTAGTCTGCTGTATGAGCAATACATGTAGTATGACTTCATAGTTTACCTTTTAAATGTGTATGAAAGAAAAGTCAGCATCACGTACTTTTTTATAGGTAAATGCTTTAAGAATACTTGAAAGTAGAACTAGGTAAAACTTGTGTATTAAGTTTTCACAAGATCAGCATTTGTGTCGATGAAGATAATTCTTGCTAACAATGCATGTGCTATCATGGTTCAGTTTAGAAATGTGTTTTCTTGTGTAGTGCATTTTTATTAAAAAAAAAAAATCTGAAGGGAATATCATGTGTCTTAAGTTTTATGTTCTAGCTATGCAAGTTTGTTCAGAAAACCAAGACTACCTTGACTTTAAAATTTGTCTTGTAAAAATACTTGCATTTAAATTGGCTTTATTACATGCATGACGTTTTATGTGCAGAGCACTATTGTAGTTTTTTTGGTCTAGAGATATCAAATTTCTTTTAATGCTGTAAATAACCCGCACTGTCATGCAATCACGCCTGCCAGTTGTCCATGGTAATGATGCAAATCATTAGATCTCAGTCTGCATAAAACTGAAACTAGCTGCTGTTGCACAGTGTTGAACCACACAAAGATTTGCCCTCTACAACATAAGGACATCAGTGTGCTGACTCTGAATTGAGGTTTGATGATTCTCAAAATGATAGTTATTGCTGTGAAAGGCGTTAAAGCGGTAGGCAGTGAGTGCAGCTGAGAAAAGCAATGGCTGAGGTCCTTTGTTTTTTCAAAGGATTTTAGTTCATTCTTTAGACTTGTGCCGTAGTCTGGCATGCTGACTATAGGAGCATTGCTGTTCTATAATCAGCTGAAATTGAAAATGTGCTGTATATTGTTAGTGCATCTCTGGCACAGAACTTAATCTAGAAATCTAAAACGTTGTCCCTTATAGACAGGTTCTTGCTAGCTCTTAGTGTGTGGAGGCCACAGTGCTCTTACAGGCTCATCAGATATCCTCTGCTTCCTCCTGTCATCATAATGAAAATGAAGTAAATCCAGTCGTGTTGCCAATTTTTATGTGATTTGGTGACTTCTGTAAGAGTTTCCCATGATGTCATTACTCCTGGCATCAAGCATTCAATTTTTCTCTTACGCAGAGTGCCTGCCCCCTCATCCCAGGGGATGAAAGAGGATAAGGGAAGTCTCTCTTGCAACAATCAGCAGGCAGGGCTGTGGGTTTTGCCATTTGGGTTTTTTTGGCATCTGTTTACAATTGAATTTTGAACTTGAAGCAATCTCACATGTGCACTGGAGTAAGTAGCAGCTACCTATGAACTTAACATCCAAAAGGCAAGAAGATAAATGGTTACTCAGTTATGCTGGCTATTTTTTCTGTTTGACAGATGCTATACAGAGCTGAATCTGTAGAAGCTTGAAAGCTTTGGAATTTTGTTTTATTTCCTCCTCTTTTTGCCACCTTTTAAGTTGGAAATCATTTGCATTTTTGGCAGGTTCTTAAATGTTGCTTTATCTTTAGGTCACATTCCTTTATTTTCTGTGTTTTTCCTTTCACATGGGACCAGGCTCTGTGTATTTTCAGTTTACTTCCGTTAAGCCTGATTAAAACATCATGTTAATTTACATGACTCATTTCTTAATGGTAAATAAAAACTGTGGATCATTAACTTCTATTTAATGTTAGGAGGTCTGAAGACTGATATTTGTCACTCGCGAGTGCTCTCACTGTCAATTTTGTTAGAATTGTACCAAAGTTAACAAAATCTTTTAAAAAACCCACCCTATTTCTCCTACAGCTTCCTCGTCATTCCAGCCTTTGTATTAAATGTGATCCCGTAGGTTTTAACAGAATTGGAAACGGAAATGTTAAAGTGGGCACGTATTTGTAGTCGTCTGCTTTGCAGATTTTGTATCAGTAAATCATTACAAAAAGTACCATGCAGTGTTTCTTAGACTTAAACTAGGGAGACTTGTCTTTCTCACCTACTCCTTTGTAGACTGTCCATTATCAACTTTGGTTTTTGTAACGTTCCATCCCCTCGCCCTCCCCCCCACACACACTTTGACTCATTAGGTTTTGTAGTACTTTTTAATCTGTTTTATGTTTTTGGTGATGTCCTAGCACAGTTACATCTTTCAGATCTTGAACTTGTGTTCTCTTTTATTTCTGCAACTTTTTGGCTTGTGGTTGGGATTTCATAGTTGTACTTTGTTTCTATAGCTGTATATTTTTGTTAATAATGTTTAATTTCTTCCTTAGCTTAAGCTATGGAGGAGGACATTCATCCCATTCAGAAACAGATCTTCTTCACAGACAGACATACACAGCTTCTCATCAGCTTCCTGGATACTCTACTACACACCATCCTACTGGTAACTGTCCATATAATGAAATTATAGCTTAAATACCTAAAGAAAAAAAAGCTAATTTAGATTCAAGTTGATGAATTTTATAATCAGAGGCATTTTGTCATGTAGGTGGTGGCAAGTGGTATTAAAATAGCTGAGTTTGTAGTAGAAAGTTAGCAATTAGTTGTTAGATTTATCAAAATGCCTTAAGTAGAAAGGAAACTATAAGAGAGGGGTTATGCTCAGTAACTTATTGTTGGTTCTTAAACGAGCTACATTCATTCCTTAAAACACAGGGCTTGGTCTATGCATAAGGACCAAACATTTAAGTATGCGTCAAAGCCAGCTGCAGAAATCACGCCAATTCTTTTAGAGTGAAACAAATAGTAAAACTAATGCAAGTCGGAGCATGCTGTTGGTAGTACTTAGATGTGCAAACTAAGGCATGGTGCTGGGGGAAAGTTAAAATTTACTTTAATATAGTAACAGGTTAGGCTGCATTAGTTCTGCATCAGGTTCTGTCTGTGAACCTGATGATAGCCTGCCTCCATATCAGGAGAAGACAAGACATGACCTCTTCGCGCCCGCTTTGCAAGCCAGTTTCTAAGGCAAGATATTTTAGCTCATTTGCTGACTGGAATCTACAGTCTCTTGGCCAGGCCCTCGATCAGGATGATCGAGGGTCAGAACTGCAGAGAATGTTTCAGTGTGCAGCCCCTGCAGTCTTGACATAATCTCTCTGAGTTTCACCAGTGCTTCCCATTGAGCCCCTCTGTTATCGAAAGGTGGGAGTGACAGGGAGCACACAAAGGTGTTTGTTGAAACAAGGAATGCAACCAAAACTCCTTTTCTTGTGCCAGTCCTGCCCAGAAGTGCGAACTGCTACAAGGGGAAAAAAGTTGATATGGAGAAGTTAAACCCATTTCAGAAGGAATTCTTAATGTTTAAACAGTTCTTGTAAAAAACATGGAGCAGTGAATCTTCAGGAGAAGGGAGAATTTTATTGGTATACCTAAATATTGTTTTTAAGCATTGTATTTGACACACATTTAATAATAGATGTTAAAATGTATACTGAAGTTCCAATGTACAGTTGCAACACTGTAAAACAGTTAAACACTGAAAAATCAATGTACTTTAATAATATTGCTACTGTTTCATATGTTATTTTTCATGAATTATGAATGTATATGCTCGTTATTTGATTGAACTTCTTGCAAGTTCCTCTGAATTGTCTCATTTTGTTTCATTTCCCTCCACCTTTTTCTAGGTCTTTCAGGAATATTTGATACCAGTATGCACAGTGCTGGCAGTAACACTAAGGAAACTTCTTCAGTTATGAATTTTCTCTCTGCTATTGAGTCTCGTACCGCTCCGTCAGTCTCTTCAGGATCCACCCTTTTACCACAATTCAGGGCTCCTTCCTGGCAGACAGGTGAAAAATTTCTCTTGAAATATTATTTTGTCATGATTGTATTGAGTGCTGGGGAGAATTTGAATCAAATATGTCCTGACTAACTGAAAAGGCTGCATGTCTTCTTCTTTTCCATCTCGGTATTTAAAAATCTCAAAATCAATGAAATTATATTAGCAGAAAAATTGTATTACAAGAAGGATTATACGGACAGAAGTTCTCATTGTTTAGAAGAAATTTAGATGTGTAGGATATTATTTTGTCTTAATGAGTTGAATTTATTCTCCAACTTTGTTTGGAATTAGTCTCACTAACACCATGAGCATATTTAGGTAGGTTACCTGTACATCCTAGCAGATCTTTCATTCTCAAACTGTATTCCCCATCAGTTCTTCAGTGACATTACTACTAAAACTCTATGAATAACCTAAGCCCCACTGTACACAGAAGTAATGAGTGAGGTGTTCTCAAAAAGAAGGTCTGAGATGCATGTTGCATAAAAATAAGTGATCTAATTTATAAATAAACATACATGCCGTCTTTTTTGGCAGCCTGCCTTCTGTAAACCTCCCTCGTCTTTCAGGCCTTCTCTGCAGAGCAGGAAACTTGCATATTTGAGCTTGCTATAGACAGCCACACCAAGATAAGTGTTGTGACTGCATCTGTGGGTAGCTTCAAGTTATGGTTAATCTTATGACTATGCCGCTGTGCAGTGAATCAGATCTATTCACTGATCTGACAGAAGAAGTTTGGGTGGTATTTTTTCCTTTGGTGGGATGGTTTTTCACTGTATCAGCAAGATGATCTGTGTCTCTGCAGCTGTACAATCGCTGGTTCTGATTTAGGGAGGAGGTGTAAGGTAAGAGGAGGGAAGAGTTGAACAGCCCTTTTGTTGACAGTTTGCTCTTGGTCTGTTAAGTGTAATGTGCAGCTGCAGTCTGTGAAGAGCTACTCAAAAAGTTGAGAAGAGAATGTGGGTTTTTATTCACCATGGACAAAACCAGATAGGTGGGAGCACAGATGAAAGTGCTCAGTCTGTCAGAAAAATCTTTATATAAATCAGTGGTGTTTAGAGTTGTGATGACCCATCCTCACATCAGATTGTCAGCTGGGAAGAAATGTTTTTCTCTCTTCGTCCTAGCCTTTTCTCCATTGCAGCCTGCCTAGCAGTGAATTGTGAAGAATGGGGAGACATGCTGTGGGTCGGGTTTGATGTTGATACCAGTGATTGAGAGACTTCTCAGTACTCATTACTAAGAACTCATCAGTAAGCCCATTTTCAATATTACCGGTTCTCTCAACTTTCTGTTGTCCTTTAATACTTTTGCTGTTTTTCTATATCCTTCTGTCTTTCCCAAATGTCTTTTGAGAGCTTTGTTTTCTACAGGCTTTTTTGATGAGGGAAAACAAATGCTCATCACTGTTCAAGGTGACCTTTCTTTACAAGGGATTTTTACTTTGGCTTTTTCTCCAAACCCTGCAACAGCTTATTTTAGGAGGAAAAGAGGAACAGTATGCTGGTTATATTGTCCTACCAGTTCTTCCTTTGGTATGCGGGATGTGTTACCAGTATTGATTTCTTAGGATAGTGCGAGATGTCTGTGCACACAACTTGCTACCTTTGCCATGCCTTTTGTCTGCTACTCTGCAAAAGTAAAATATAAAACCCAGCAGTTCTGTCATAATTGTGCTTCTGTGGCTGGTTCTTCTCTGGTTTAAGAAATTACCAACATGGTAGGAAGGGCTTTGATTTATGGAAGAGAAGGGGAAAATACAGGTTAGATGAGAAATGAACGTCTGTAGTTACTATAGGTATAAACTCTTCCCCTTTGAGTCTTCTGAATGCCCCTACCTTCGTGGTAGTGGTAGGGATCAATAAAAGAGAACCCAGTTGTACATAATGTTGCAGTTTTTTAGACTAGGAAAACAAAAAACATTAAAACACTGCGTATGCTTTCTTAGTCAGAAAGACCTTGTTGTTGACTAATGAAAAATACCTTGGCATTCTTTCAGTATCACTTCGCTTCATATCAGTTTGTCTTGAACTGAGAGGTAGAAACAAAGACTTTCTTTTGCAGTTTCATCTGAAACTTCCAAAGCAATGGTATGATTAAGTTGCAGTTAGTTTAAGAGAACATAATACGTTTTTAAATTAAAATTGGTGTGGTTTTTTTTTTTTTGCTGAAATATTTGTCTCTAAAGAAGCTTTATTTACTGAGCAATTTTTATTTAGTCTTAGATGGTCTGAAGCTAAAGGCTGTTTTAAGTATTCAAGAAAAACTGAAAAACATCATAATATACCGGTGATTTTATATTTTTCTGATTTGCATACCCTTGTAAATTGCCCAGTGGAATTTGATTCAGTTACAGATTCCATTATGAGAAGCTTAAGCCTCTCTGAGAATAAACTTGCTGTCTTCACTTTTGTTCACAGACTTTGGAAATAACACACAAAGTTCACCAGTACCTGCAAGTTACAGGGTGAATACAACTGAATGATACAGATCACTGCTGTAAGCCGCAGAGCTCACAAGGGAATTTCACACTGCTATTTCAGTTGGAGTAGTATACTCTGTTGAGAAGTCTTGTTTAAGCCAGAATGTCATATCACTGTCTGCATGCAAATAAATGATGTTGTACCTTCCACTTGGATAGTTGCTATTGTACTGTGCAGATAGTTGCTATCTTGGATATTTTGGACTCCCACTTTAGAAAACATACAAATCATATCTATACTTTGTATTGGAAATCAAAGCCCTCCTTTAAGAAACATATATTGCGAAGTGTATAGGCCATTAGCTATTTCACTGTAAGCTCTAAAAGGTTTCACATAAAGTGAGTTATAAAATATTGGTGAGGGTAAATGAAAGAGATGGAATTGCTTCTTTACCTGCATATGTATTACAATTGGTAAGGTGTGATTTTGCTTTTTTACTGTATGTTAAAGGTGTTCAGGGCTGTTGATCACTTGTTCTCTACTATGAACTTCTTTTAAACTGAAATAAAAAGTAATAGAGCCTTTAGTTTCAAAGCAGAATTAGTCTTGTACCCTTTTTTTAATCCACAATTTGCATCTTGAGGGTGTGAGTTTTTTCATTTTGCAGTTCACTGTAGGTATAGAATTTGGAATTCTTAAACTCTGCACTTCTGGTTTGAAAATTACACACAAGAAGTGCCTCTCTGTCTATGCTTTTGTTGAGAAGAGTGATGATTCTAAAGAAGGTTCTATTTGTAAATGCTGCAAGATCTTACAATTAAGTGAGTTCCAGAAATGCAGAGAATTGTAACTTTTAAAGCTCCCTTATGCTCTTTTTCCCTTCTTGTTTTGTTTTTGTTTTTTCCAGGTATGCATTCCTCAACAACCACAGAACTATTTGTTACTGGAGCTTTGCCAACTTCTGGAACATTTCCACCAACATCTGCTTTATCAGCATATCAGCATCCCAACACTTTCAGCAGTAGAAACTTTGCTACTACCCCTTCTCTTAGTCTTCAAGATACTACTTTCAGTGCTTCATCAAATGGTCTGTTAACTACTCATGATCCTTTATTACAGATTAAAACATCGCAAGGCACTGTTCCAACTGCTTTGACGTTTGAGCGCCTAGGCAGTTCTGTTTTGAGTACCAGTATACCACCTCAGTCATCAACATATCGTTCTGCTCAAGAATCTGCACCCCATCTTTTGCAACCTCAATTTAGTTTGTTGCCTTCAACCCTTGGAGGAGCTCCGCAGGTTTCTCAGGCATATAGCACATCTGTTTTTACTGGTTCCTCTGGTTCTATTGATAGAGCACTTCAGCGAGAATGTAGTGTTATTAAACACCATCAGCGGCCTTCAAGTACTCAGACTGTTCAGGCTCAACTGACTGTTTCACAGCATTCCTTACACAGCTATTTAACGAGTACAAGTGGAGTTAATTTTCAGGATACATCTAGGCACTCAGCATTATCCTGCAGTCCAGTTGGAGATGTTACTCAGGTGAGCAATGGAGGGCCACAGCAGAAGACTTCTCAAGTCACAGTGGAACTTGCTCAGTCATACACATCTGCAATTCCATCACTTGGTTTTCCATCTGCTTCCACAGCAAAAGTGAAAAACTGTTCTACAGAGCAGCCTCCAAGGTCAACAAAGACCCCCAAACCTCAAAGTGTAGCTCCCTCTGTGCAGACGCAAAGCTATGCCAAAACTGCACAAAACCAGAGTTCTGTCATTACAGGCCAAGCACAGATCTATTCTACAGCACAGCTCCCAAGCCTCCTGTCAGTTAGCCAGTCCCAAAACTATGCTTCTTCCCAGGCTCAGAATGTGCCACCTGTCAGTCACTCACAGGAGTTCTCATCCAGCAAGGTTGAGAAGCTCCCCTCACTGTATAAAACATTGACTTTTTCTGGGCAATCGCAAACTATTGCTTCTGATAGTCAAACTCTAAGTTACTCCTCAGAGGAACAGGTATTGACTTCAGTTCCGAATGAGAACTACTCTGGGCAAACGAGGGAACTTTCTTCAGTCAGCCAATCTCAGAGCTACTCTTCCAGTCACTCTCAGGGTTTATCTCCAGGTAGCCAATCCCAAGTTAGTTTTTCATCTCAATCACAAGTTTTATCAGCTGTTAGTCCTTCAGAAAGCTATTCTTCAGGGCAGTCTTTAACATTAACGTCGCCTTCTCTTTCCTTTAATGCCTCTCCTCGGATACAAACTCTTCCAGCCTCAAGTCCTAATCAGAGCTATATTTCTTTACATTCTTCTCAGAACTCTCAGTCACAAGAATCCTCCTCTCCACAGTCTCAAAAGTTTTTACCATCTGTCCAGTCACCTCCTTTTGCATCCGCAGCTCATTCACAGACATTGCAGAACAACAGGCCTTCCTCGGAAACAAAGTCATATGTTAAAAGGAAGTCTGACTCTAATTTGTATGCCTCATCAAAACAAGAGGAGGAATTATCGATGGAGGATATGCAGGCATTGCAGCAGCAAGCTACTCTTGAATCTTCTACTCAAAGGCTAACTGATGAGGAAATCAATACTCAGGATGCATCCTATAGGGTCTCAAAAGCAGATGACAGATACTCTCAAAGTGTAATTAGAAGTAACTCTCGTCTTGAAGATCAAGTTGTTGGACTTGCTCTTCAAGGAGCAAAAAAAGATGAAAGAATGGTCAATTCTGTGGAACAGCTTTCCCAACATATTGGCCACATCACTAGCTTAAGCCATGATATAAAGAAGACAGCTAATTTAATGCAAACAACACAAGTAACTGTGAGTGCTAAAGAACTAAACCAGCAACATTCTCTTATGCATAAGGTACATGAAAGTAAAGCTCAAGAACAGCAAGGCCAGGTCATTAGTACTCCATCACAGGTTCAGCCTCATGCTTTAAGACATGGTCACCAGCTATGTTTGCCCAGCGCACAGGTACTTCTGGAGTCGGCCTGTGACTTGCAGATTCTTCATCAGTCGATACTGCAGTCGGGTTTAGGGCAAGCAAAGGTATCACCACAAGTGCAAAGAATACAGAGTCCTCAGCAGGTGACACACCCATTCCTTCAGATGGATGGTCATATTATTCAAAGTAATGGGGGTCATTCTCAGCAACAGCTTCATACTCAGAATTCGGAAGTAATGAAAATGGACATTTCTGAGCCCTCAAAACCACTACAGCAACATTTGACAACAAAAGATCATTTTACTCAGACAAATCAACATGATTCAAAAAATCAGTTTGTTTCTCTTAGTTCAATATGTTTCCCAGAATCTATACTTCTCAGTGATGAGAGGAATATATTATCCAACGTAGATGACATCTTAGCAGCAACAGCAGCAGCCTGTGGAGTGACACCATCTGACTTTGCCAAATCAGCTTCTAATGAAGAGGAAATCCAATCTGTTGAAAGTAGTGAGGAGTCTAAAACACAGTTCCGATCAATGGATGTAAGACATGTGTCTTCTGGTTTCAGTGCCTCACCTACTGTAGTTGGAAAGCCAGCAAGCATAAGTAATATTTCTCTGAATGGAGGCCAAATTACTATAAATCTTACACCAGTGTCAACAATACAGACAAAAGCTGTGAACCTTGATCAACAACACACTGAAACGTCCGATCAAAATTTGCCAAGAAGAATTACCTCTCCCACCCTTGGCCCTGGTCAAGAAGAGCAAGAGCAAGGGGCTGTTCCGGTTAAGAAACAATCTAGCAACAGTCATGAACCTGAAGAAGATAACGATGTTTCTGCTGATGGTATGCTGAATGCAAGAGACCAGGAATTTGTCTCAAGCAGTAAGAGTTTAAGTGAAGAAAGTGCTGCTTCAGAGAATGATTTTAATGTGGGTGCTGGTGATGGTACAGTAGTAAGTAACCAGTCCAAGGGTCCATTGCAGCCACTATCTGTGCCCCAAAGCGGAGATGGAATCATTAGAGCTGAAGAAGAATGCCAAGACTTAACTCAAGGGAACCTTCAGAAGAAAAAAAGCAAAGGAAAAAGCCAAAACAAAAATGCTGCAGAAGATGACAGTGCAATTCAGAAACAGGTAAAAAGAAGTGGACAGTGTAAGCGACAAAATTCAAGAGGAAATGACTCATGTTTGACATACTCTTCTCCTGTTTCTGAAAGTTGTTATGATACTTACCAGCATCAAGAAAGAATGAGGCAAAAAATTAAAGAAGTTGAAGAAAAACAGCCCGAAGTCAAAACAGGATTTATCGCATCTTTTTTAGACTTTCTAAAGTCTGGGCCTAGGCAACAGTTTTCAGCTCCAGCTGTACGAATGCCAAACAGGACTAGGCGGCCGGCTACCCAAATAGTTCGCACCCCTTGCCTACAGTCCTCCACAAAGCCTCAGCCAGCGGCAGCAGCACCTGTAACTACTGAGGTTAGTGGAGAAAGTCCAACCAAAAAAGTTGATGAAGAACTTAAGAAAAATTTGGAAGCGTTGCCTTCATTTTCTTCTGATGAAGATGATTCTGTGGGAGGTAACCATGATCTTCAGAAGAGCATCTCTACTGCATTGTCAGCTCTGGATGATACATCTGATAGAAAGAACAAATCAGGTAAAACAGTTACTATGGGTGCATATATTGAAGGAGATATCCAGCTGATGGGGAAAAAAATAATAACTTTAGCTATCTTAGGTTCAGATAAAGTTTCTGATTGGTTTTGGTTTTAATCATAGCCATGATTAAGAGTTCTGCTCAAAGGGTCTGTTGGCTCTGAACTAGTGTTTTCTACAATTAGGAAACACGTAGGTAAACTTTAATGCTGCTTAAGTCTGACTCTTCTAATGGCAGAAAGTTATTTTGTCCCAGAACTGAAATAATGTCTGTTCTCTTCTCTGGCTTAGAATGCTAAATATAATTTTAATCTGGGAAACTCAACAAACCATCATGTCAGAAGTTTTAAATGTATTTTTTAAAAAATCTAGCAAGAAAATATATTAATTAAAAAAATATATTAAACCCCATCAGCAGGGGTTAAGTTCTTCCTGGGTCGAGTTAAGCATGCACTTTCTGTGATGATAGAATATGTTTATGAAAACAATTTTTGCACTTCTAAACTGAGTGCTGGTTTGGCTCGTCTTGCCCAGGATGGAAGTCATTTGACTTTGATTTCAGCTGTATGAATCAGGAGCATTGTAGCTCTGTGTTGATACACTTTTAGCAAAAGAACAAAATCTAGGAAGGGTTTTTTCGGGCAGGGAGAGGCAGGCAGCCACCACTGATCACAGTAGTAGTTAGTTTTTCACATACTTCTCAGTGTCGCTTGCATTACATCTATGCTGTACGCTGGTGTTCATAGATTTAACTGATGCTGCTTTGTTCTGAAGTATTTTCAACATCGTATTTTTACCTAGATAGACCTTTTCAGCGAAGTTTCTTTTCTCTGGTAAGCAGTTAAAAACTCTGCAGCCAATCACATAACTCTGCTAGTTCAAGAGAAATACCATTACCTTCCAAAATAATCGCAGGGAGAAAATGAAACATTTCTTAAACTCTTTTCATAGGCTGATTCTTAACAAAATAGAATAAAGTAATTTTTTCCCTTTTTAGATTAAAGGAGAGAGGGAGGCTTTTTCCTTAGGAGTGACGTGATTTACTGAGAAATACATAGCACAATTTAAATTAAATGGTAATAATCAGACCTAAAAAAAACAAACAAAAAGATTGCAGAATACATGATATAGTAAACAGTACGTCATCTTGATTATGGTGGTTTTCTTTGTGGATATTTCTATTAAATTATGTTAATACATTTTGGAGAGGTTGTTACAGAAGATGAAGTTCCTCATCTGTATTTCAGTTGAGTATTTTAATCAAGAAAGCAGTGACTCTTTTTCCCCGGAAAGCCAAAATGTGGACAGTGCCATGGTGTGAGCCTTTTGCTGAAGCCTGTTAATTTTAATAAGCCATGTTCTGTGTACAGCTTCCTAAGGAAATATTTCAAAGGTTTTTTGTTGGGTGGGTATTTCCATTAGTGTTTTATTTGCAGTGATTTCTTCTACAGTGTTATTCTATCTTATTTATTATTTGTAAGGATGTAATATTTATACTACCAACTTCTTTGAATTCTTGTTTTGCTGTATATGAGATTGTACATTATTCAGATTCTTACTTGCTGGTATTTTGCACATTTTCTAGTAATTCCCTCTTTTGTCTGTTTTTCCATATAAGTATGGAGAGACATTGCAATGTAGCATTTTGTTGGTAGTATAAGTAGCATATGTATGTTTGCCTACTGTCCTGATGAATGTAAATATACTTGGGGAGCTAATAATGCTGTGTCTAACTAAAGCTGTCATAGCTTTCACTGAACAAAAAAATAAAACGTTTTTGCAATAATGTGGTATGATATATCCAGAAGTACTTATTTCATGGCTTAGCAGTTTTACTGAATTGATGTAATGAATCTTCATTTATCTGTAAGTAGCTTCTGTATTGGCACACTGAGTTGATACTTAATTCATTTGGTTTGAATCGCTTTTATTAAAATATGTCACTGTATCTTTTTTCTATTTTTCCAAGTGAAAGTCAACAAATAACAGTGATTATAACAAAACTGTAAAATGGTTATATTAAATTTGAAGCCAGTTTCCTAAGTGATACTAATGTTATAGCTGATATAACTTTATTTCTTTTAGATCAGCAAGTCAGTGTAAAAATAATATGTATAAAAGAGTATAAAGTAGTATCTACAAAGGATTCTTTTTTCAGTGGGAAAAGATAATTTTGAAAGGTGGGAGTTTCCTTTGGCTCTTGGATATAGAGAAGGAGAAGCATGTTCTTTCCCTCTGTTTTGTATTGTCAGTTCTCATTGCTCACCTCTGTTAATATTAAAAAATATAGTGCAAAAGTTTTAATCTGAAACTTCTAGTTACATAATCACAGATATAAATGTCCAAAAGTCATACAGCAAATGTTTTTGTATCTCATGTATATTTCTTTCCTTAGTCCAATTTTAAGACTTTGCTTAGCATCAGGTTAAAAACAAGATTCAGTTTTGTAACTGTTACTGTTGTATTTGCTTAATCACATGAAGTACAAAAGTATTTCCTGTTGATCAAATTGTTTTCTAAAGCATTCATTTTTGTTATTTCTGGCTGCTAACAGATGCAGCAGTTTAATACAAATAGACGTATACTAGCTACAATATTTTGGCTTTGCTTAAGGCTTAGTTATGACCAAAGTAACGCTTCTATTTTAACTACAATAGTTGTTTTTAATATGTATTGTAACAGAAAAGAAGAAAAATAAATCTACTTCCCATTTTATGTTACTCACCTTTGACTTTTTTTTTTAAACTAAAATTTGGTATTTTTTCTTCAGAAGCTGAAAAGGCAGCGGTTGCTGCTGCTGCTGCCACTGCCACTGCTGCTGTAATAAAGCAGGAGTCTGCACAGACAACTCCTCCTGTAGTCAACGCGCAGGAGAAAATGAATCCAGCTGACCCCTTAAAAGTAGCTCAACAGGATGCTGTGACTGCAGAGCAATTGGCAAAAATGCAGGCAGCTGTTGCAATAGAAGGATGTACTGATGAGGAGGATACGGACAGTGGAGGAGAGGGCATGTACAGAGAACGTGATGAGTTTGTAGTGAAGATTGAAGATATAGAGACACTAAAGGTAATCAGAATACTTCTTGTGAGGTGGGGGAAGGGGAAGCCCGCAAAATATTTTGCATATGAATTTAGCCTCAACAAACTACTGAAAGGGGAAAGGCTGCAGATTAGTCTTCTGTTTCTATTCTAATATTTTCTGACTGCTGCCAAGATGCCTTAAAGGTATCTTTCTAGTGCTGGTTATGAAGATGTTTTGGATATACATGACCTATTTTATGCTATATACATAATAAAGTAAATCTACATGCTGGTAACCTCTGTTAGAACTTGAAATTACCTTTTTAATATGAAAGCATAAATTTTTCACAGGCTCTTTACTACTTTTTTACGATCATAGTAGTAAGATGTAGGTAGTAAGTGGAAGGTATTGAGGAAATTACTTTTGGATTTTGCAAAATATCTTGGAATTGCCTTGTCTTCTTTCTTGGAAGAGGTTCTGCTTGCTATTCCAACAAGAAATGGCTTCTCTAAGCAACCAGTACAGTTCTTCACATCAGTTTATGGAAATGTATGTTGTTGTCTTTAATTTCTTGGTTTGGTTTGCCACTTCTACACTTTAAATTCTTCTGCATGTTTACATTTCCTTTTGTTGCTCTCATAGCCAGCAATATTCTTACCATTAACCTCTGATACATTTGACTACTTGCCTATGTGTTCATCCTCTTGAGTTTGTTTTAAATGAATATATATCTTTAGGTTTTTTTAAATATTAATGAAAAAGGAACCAATGTTTGATTGTATGTTTTCAAAAAATAGGTTTTTTGAGTTAGTAGTTTGCATGTAGTATTTATAGAGAATTATCATTAGAGCTAATAATTACAAATTTGTTTTCAACAGTTTTTTTTTCCTCAAACTGTGTGAAGAAGAAAATCAACTCAAACTTTTTTTTTGGTTAAGCTGAACTGAAAGTGTAAAATTGGGTTCACTAATTCATACTGAGCTATCTCTTTTCACACTAGTGCAGACATTGTGCCGTAATGTACCTGGGCTTCTGCTACAGAATCTCTAGGGACCTTCAAGCTTATTGCTACTTGTGATTCTTGCATTTTTGTTTTTAAAAATATTTCATGCAGCAATAGAATAAAAAATTGGAATAATGCTGTATTGTTTTATAAAATAAAGTTCTGTGGCTCAGTTGCATGGTACGCAAGTTAAGACATCACACCAGAGGCAAAGCTGGTTGGCAGAACTTCATCACTGTGAAAGTAAAATATGTAGATTGCATTATACTTACGTAGTTCATGTCATATCTTGAGACAGCACATAATGACTGTGGGTTTGAAATTTTGAATTACTTATTTCAATTTTATCCCTGGGTAACTTGCTCAAAAATATAATGCACAAACACATTTCTGAGAGAAAAATAAGCACTGTTTTTAGCAAATAATTTTATGTTCTTACAGGTCGCTTTGCAAACGGGAAAAGAACCTCCAGCTATTTGGAAAGTACAGAAGGCTTTATTGCAAAAGTTTGTTCCTGAAGTGCGAGATGGGCAGAGAGAATTTGCTGCTACTAATAGCGTGAGTCTTAAAAATTCCTTATGAAACATCACTGGAACTGATTTCCTTAATGGAAGTCTAGGAAACAAAATACAATGTGTTTCTGACATACATTCTTGGCAAGCGTCCTTGAGAAGGGAAAAAAAAGTTTCTTGACTTCCTCCTACTCTGAAACTCTCTCTAAATATATTCATTGGTAGCTCCTTTGCTTTCCAGCATGGGTTCTTTGGTATCATTCAGGCTGCGTAAAGGAACAAGTTTTCACAACCAGAATACAATCAGTGGAAGCAGGCTTGTGAACCAACTGCTTTCCACAGTGGGAAGGATACAGGTAGGATACAATTTCAACAGGCAGCCCTTTGCCAGGCAGGTAATCCTTTTGAGGTAACAAATGGGGAGGATTAAATAAAGGGAGAAAATGAAGCCAAAAGTACCTCTTGCCTTATTTTCTTACTTTAAATACTATATGGAAATCCATTAGCAAATTTATCTTAAATTATAAATGCTGTAGGATGGCTCATCGTTGTATGTAAACGAGTTGTTTTTAAACTGACTCTTTTTCTTTAGTATTTAAATTTCTAATTGTTAAACTGAATAATTTTACTTAACAGAAATACTTGTCTATTTATTTTTTTTTTTTTAGTATCTTGGGTATTTCGGGGATGCAAAAACAAAATACAAACGAGTGTATGTGAAGTTCATTGAAAATGCAAACAAAAAGGAATATGTCAGAGTATGTTCAAAAAAGCCACGAATCAAGCCTGTACCATCAACAAGGTATTTTACTTTAATTTGTTTTTTATCTTGCCACATCATTTTCATATTAAGAACACACCTATTTTAATAAACAAGACTTATAACTCAGGATTATTTTAATTCAGCTTTAGGTTGGAAACTGAGAACTTTGTGGTTTGCTCTAAGGAATGAGACATAAATTACTCCCATATCAAGACTTCTGTACCTTGAATCTGTGGATTGCAATAATCGTTCATCTTAAAGGTGTTGGAGCTCCACATGATCTTTCTTTCTGTTATCTTTTGCCCCATTACTCAACATAAGGAGTAAGGATAGAAGCCTACAGGTGTAATGATTTTAATTTTTTGTGTTGTTTTCTCCTGTCCTGTGGACTTTGCAAGTGAGGAATGTTTTTTCTGGGTTGCTTTAATGACCATCCTGACCAGTATATTAGAAGTACCATGCTTTCTTCTCAATCCTGGAAAGTTAATGTAAAAATGAAAGTTCATAGGTTGTCACAAGGATGTTTTTCCTTCTTTAGGCCTTGGTATTTTACTTTTCTTATTGCACCTGCCCTAACACCCTCACGCTGCCCCAGAAAGCCTTATAACTTTGAGTCTTCCCATGTAACCTCCATCCATGCCTTCAAATCAGTAATTCCGGTAGTGTTGCTTTTAAGCCACCACCAGGGATAAATAAAACCCAGATGAATCTATCACTCTGAAGAGCCATGTAAAGAATGCAGGGCAAACATCATATGGTTTTGATTATGCTGGTAAATATGTAACTAGCCCTGCAAAATGTTACGACCGCAGGTGTGTCTCACACAGGTACTTTGGCTGTCTCAGGTATTTCCTGTCACCTTCCTTCTGATAAGGTTTTCACTGTCCTTCACCTGATCAGGGTTTTGCTGTTGCATCCTGTGTTGACCTTTGATTGTGCTGTTGGAAAAGATTGCAGATTCTGTATTGTACAAACCCTGCCATGCTTTAATGCTTATTTTATCTTCTCACAACTTCAGGTGATACCTGAAGGTTTTTTCTCTCTGGATTTTCAGTAATTATAATTTGATGCAGATATGTTTTCTTTATCAGTTATTAGTAAACTGTAATGAAAAAAAACACATTGCTTTTCATTCAAGAAATTACTGGGTTTTTAAGTCTAGTTTGCTCTCAAAGAAAGCAGTGCAATCAGATAATCAGTTTTATAAAATAATCGTGAAGTACTTAAAACTAGCTAGGATTTTGATGCTCTTTTTTTTCTTGGGCTGCAGATGACTGTTCCAGGACCTGTTCCTCCAGTGCTCTGAAACAATCCTGTCTTTTTAACAAAACATGATTGTGTTTAGCTTGTATCTATATGTTCTTATCTCGGTACTGTTTTTGGTTATTATTTCTGTCTTTCCCTGGTGTTTATACTACATGATGTATTTCTGGAGAGGAGTCAGATTCCACCTCTGTCTTTGTTTCGCTAAGATGGATTAAGCACGGTCTTACAACTCCCTCACAGAAGGCAGGCTTTCCATTTCTCTAATCATTCTAATGTCTGTTGTCGCCATCCATTTTGGTTTGAAATCTTCATCTCTGACAGATGGCTAGAATTATTCTCAGTGTTCCAGAAGATACTAACAGTGTTTCTGCTGTACGTTTCACTGCTTTCCTGTTTGAACTTTCCCATTTGGACAAAAAAATCTTACCTGTCATTTCCCCGAATTGTATTTCCCCGCCATGTTCTCAAAACTGTAGTGCATTATTAGTTTTTAAGTACGTAACTTTGTATTTATGATATTAAGTTTCCTGTTTACCTCACTATTTTGAGTGGTGGGAAGAGAAAGGAGAGGAGTTGTCTGGTTTCTTATTGCAGTCCTCAAGATCCTGCATTTCCTGCATTTTTACCTGAATGCAATTCTCTTCTATCTTTGTATGGATACAATAACCCAAATTCACTTAGTCTGCGTATCTCATTGATTACTCATATTTCTTCAAGTCTATCGAGTCTGGGTTTTTTTTTTTATTAAATAATAAATTTTAACATTAGCTCCAGTCTCCTGTAGTTCATAAAGTCTACTAACATTGGGCAATTTAACTTTCTGTTCCCATCAAACTAGTTATGAAATTGGGATGCTATTTAATCATAGGTAGTTGAAAATAATTCCGAAGCATTATGTAAAAAATATAGTAGTATAGTGTATGTAACCTAATTCCTAGTTCCATGTCAGAATACAGTAAGTATATATAATCCATGGAGAATATATTCTGGTTAAATAAGTCTAAAGCTATTTTATTAATGTCATAAACTTTTGTGTTAATTATTTTGATAAAGATCGTTCTTACATTGCAGGACTATTCATGGCAAACCTAGTAGTAGCAACAATAAAACCCCCGATCCACCAACACCAAAACCAACTGCAACAAAAATCTCTTCTGTGAAACCCAAAGCTAAACAGCCAAAGGTAAAGGCTGAACCACCACCAAAGAAAAGGAAAAAGTGGAAAGAAGAGTTTTCATCTTCCCAGTCTGATTCTTCACCTGAGGCCCAGAGTGATGAGGATGGTGAGCGAGATACTACTGTTAGCATCTAGGCCTATTTGATCTTAACTGAAAATAGTATTATAAAAATATGTTGCTTGATCTTGCAAATTTTTCTTTATGAGCCTCAGGAAAACAAAATTAAAATCCTACAGTGCCACATAAAATTGGTTTCTTAAAAATGTGTTGCTTGTAGGTGTATGAGCAAATGTGTGTAACGGAAGTTACCACAAATGTAGTTTATCAATTAGATAAGTATATATTTACTGCTTGCTTTCTAAGATGGGTACAACTGCAGGAGAAAGAGCTGATGTGATTTTCAAGTACATCTCTAGAATCAGATTTTTTAATTTTAATTTTCCACTGTGACTCCCATGTCACGTCTGAAATAACATTCCTGCAATGCCTGTCTGCATGCAGATGTAGGCAGAATTCAGATGTTACTGTTATTTATTCAAAACCCAAGGAGAAAAAGCAGTTAAGCAGTTGACTTTTTGGTTGCTTCATTGCTTGTCTAAATGCCAGCTGTTCAAATGCAACCTGCTGAGCAGATTTGCTGCTAAGACATTCACGGTGTCTTGGAACATTGATATACGACATCTGCAGTAATTCTCTAGAACAGAAAGGAATTTTTGCAGTGTACTATGTTTATAAAGATTACCTGTGGTAGCAGATGCACAGTGGGTTTTTTGCAGGTTTTTTTGTTTATTTCCTGCAAGTTTGAAGTTAAACTGTGTAGTACCCATGCTTTGTATTGCCGTACTTCCAAAGCATATTGGCCTTGGTGACTTTAGCTATAGATGAGCTAGGGTTGGTGAACTGGAAGAGTGCCTCTGCTGAAGGCAGCACCTTTAAAATTACATTTTTCAAGCAACTTACTCAACCATTAATATGTACAACTGCCCATATTTGAACCTTGAAGTAACCTGCTGATGATAGTCACCCATAGAAGTGAGGGTGTCTGAGAATGTTTAACAGCCTTGCCTGCTAAATTACTGAAAAATAGTGCAATCATACATGGAGCCTATAAAAAGCTCCAGAATGCTTACTAGTAGTGATGACTCCGTGCGTGTGTTTAAAATTACTGTCCATGAAAAAATAAAAGCTTCCTCAGGAAAAGTACAAATAAGCCTACATTGCTGCTCTGGTAAAATTTGTTTTACATGCTTTTTGTGAATTGGACAATTTGGTGGGATTGACTTTGGTGTACACAGGCTCCTAAGTGTCAGTAGTGCTTTTCAATGTTCTTCTGTTGGACAACTTTGAGGTTTGCAGTTTTAGGAGGTACTTGCATTGACATGAAACCTGCACTTAGGGTGCTTAGCTTGACTGGAGTTACTCATTGTCCCTTTTCTCTAGACTTTCATCTACAAAAATAGAAAAATGTTTAGAGTCCCTAAAATATGATAATCTGAATGCTGATAGTTACAAGTAACTACATGTTTCTACAAAAAACTGTACCATTTGTACCAGATTTGGTGTTTGTACCTGGATTTTGCATGAAAGTAGCTTGAGTATTATTTCTGATTGTGCAGAGTTTTAATCTCTTAAGATACCAGTAGAGGTCACTTGTGTTTTAAGAGAGAAAGCCTGCAGTTTTGAGAAACACAAATATTTGCAGGATATTGAAGGAAAAAAGTCACTGTCACTATATTATGATTAATTTTCAGAGGTTGTACCTCCGGCTCCCCTTGTTACTCGCTTTTTGAATACAAGAGCTATGAAAGAGACCTTTAAGAGCTACATGGAGTTGCTTGTTAGCATTGCCTTGGATCCAGACACAATGCAAGCCTTGGAAAAAAGCAATGGTACAGTATGTTTAACATTTGTATGTTTTTGTTAGATTTTAAGGTTATTAATCAGTAAGGCAAATGTATTTTAAAAAATTTAGAAACCCACTAAACTTTTAGCTACATACCCATATCTGAAGAACACTCTCTGTAAATTGCTTGTACACGTGTGCATATAGCATGTGTATGTTTATTTGTATTATCTCTTTGAATAATCGAAGTAATATAGAAATACTGTTTTGTCTGCTTTGTTACATTAGGGTTGTGCTGTGAATGTCACAACTGAGCTCTTTGTTCCTGCTGTTACTGTCTTTTACAATCTTAGCAAACATTTATTTCAAATTAGTGTGTCAAGAGTGTGTTTACTTTCTTATGAAGAAGTAAGGTTATAAGTAGTTCTGGTTCTTGCTGCTATTAAAAATTCTGGTTTTCGAACTCTGAAAAGTTACAATTCTCATCAAAGACAACTGCATTTCACGTTTTCTTTGGGGAGATGATGTCTGGACTTATTTATAGTGGACTTCAGGATACAAGACAAAACTGTTCCATTTCTCAAAATGTAGCAAAACACTCCTGTACCACAGAATCACAGAACATTAGGGGTTGGAAGGGACCTCAAAAGGTCATCTAGTCCAACCCCCCTGGATAAAGATAAAAGTCCTAAAAGAGCAATAATTTCACGTATTATTTAGTTGCTGGCTGTTGTTCTGTACTATATTCTGTTTGCATGTATTTAAAAAAATCTGTTTTCTAGAGTCTCCTTTCCTGGTTTGCTCTGGTTGTTCATCAGTGCACACTTACTTCAAGGTTTCATACCCATGTGTTATGTCAGTAGTCCCCCTAAAAGCAAAAAAATTAAATTCATAAGTAAAAGACTCCGTCCTGAACTGTAAATTTTCATTTATGGCCAGATGCCTATGTTCAATTAATCATTTGAATTTACAGTGGTTTATCAGATAACTTTTATCAGTAAACGCTTTTCTCAGTTTCTTTTGTTACAAATGCCAGCAGGGTCATTTCTTGTAACATGGAACAGAGAATGTCAAAAACACATGCTTGTCTTCATAAAACTGCCAGTTGTAATGCACAGAAGAGGATTATCCAGGAAATGGTTTGAAATCGTCTCTATGATTTATGCTCTATATTGTTCTATCTTAATTTTTTCCTTTCAACAAAGAAAAGTCAGAAGGAGCAGAGTTGCAGTCAGCAATTAAGTTGCGTAATATGTAGACCAAATGCAGATGTAGACTGATGCAAAAGAAGATTTTTTTTTTCCTCTCATGTTTGAAATTAGTTTATGTACAAATTACATTATTTTTCACTACTGCAGTTTATGTGAATGGGTAGAAGTATAGATAGAACAGGAATCTCAATACTGTGCGTGTCTCAGTAATCATCTGCTGTGTTTTTTTGTCTTTTAGATGAGCTACTTTTGCCTCACATGAGAAAAATTGATGGTATGCTGAATGACAATAGGAAAAGGCTGCTTTCCAAATTACGCTTGGATCATACTTTCAAGGTATTCTTTTTTAAATTCTAGGATTTTCAAAGTAATGTTATAAGTAAGTCATTTAATGCATACCATGCAGGCACAACTTAAAACCCAGAAGGTAAATTTGTAACAGAAGTGAATATGGATTTGAAAGAGATGCTATAAATTCAATGCTTGTATGTGGCATTTGGAGAACATTTTGTGATGGCGGAGTTTGTACTGCTAAGGTAAAGTTTTAATTTTACTCCACAAGCTTTCTGGTTCATTCTCAAACATTTTTTTCTTTTAAGCTCCTGAAGTTTGCCAAAAGGAAATCTGTTTGCTGTCCGTGTAGAGCTTTTTGTTAACTGGTTGTATTGCCTAGAAATCTCATACATGAACACTACTGAAATTCTTTGAAGTAGAGAATATGATCACAGTAGTTTAAAACCAGGACAGAGGGACTTGAGAACAACTCATTTTTTGCACTCCTTCATGTATCTTCAGCATGGAAGACTGGGAACAGTGTGGATAACAAGCCCATATTACAGCAGCTTGGACACAGTAATAAAAATCGGGTCTGGATGTGAACAGGGAAGAGAGCAGCCATACCATCTCAGTAGAGAGAAGGTAAACAGGAGGATAATTGCTGCGGCTCTTACCCTTCTCACTCACCCTCCAAGCAACAAGGCAGATTTCAAAAGTGCAGTAAAGTGAATTAAGGTTATTTTCCACTCATGTCTGGGAACTAGTTGTCAATGTCTATCAGATTGATTATTTCTTCCTATAAGAGTTTTGGAAACAACAACAGACCTGTTTATAAGGACCAAAAGACCAAACATGCTCTTTCGTGTCTTTCTCCTGTCCTCTTATGTCCATAGTAGAGAGACATTTGGAAAATTAGTTGTCTCTTTAAAAGATTTCTCCACGACCTATTCCTGCTAAGTCTTATGGGACACTAAGTGATCTTATTTCAGGGATGAGAGCATCATCAACCAGTGAAACAGCTTTAATTCACGCTATTCTTGAACTTCTTTATTGGTAGTTATGCTGTCTTTCTAATAGCTGCATGATTTGTACCTACTTAAACAGAATTTCTTGTGTCTTCCTCCTTACTGTAGGAAGGCGTGGGGAGGTCTGTGTACTTTCAAACCATACGCAGAGCCTCAGAGAGGTAGCATGTATTAACCCTCCATTTTTGTTTTCCTTTAATGGTAAAGACTTCTGTTTTAATAGTTTAATAGTTTGCTTTTTAGACCTGTTCATGCAGAGAAGATAGGCTGCATTAAGGTAGGATATGAATTAGTAGAATTCTGGTTACATTCACAGTACACACAAAGTTAGAGGTACCTTATTTTGTTTTTTTCCAGTTTAAGGGGGGGGAAAAAAATCTAATCTTCTGTAATACTAATGTGATTACAGCTGCTTATTCAGTTAGAGTTCATAACTAATTGAATAGCTTTGCTGTGTGTTCTCTTGGAAGCAGATAATGTATCGTATCACTAAAGTTAGCTTAAGCCTGTATTTCACAGTATGATCTGCAAGAAGTTAATGGAGTTACGAATTGTCATCATTTAACCCCAGCTGACAGCTAAGCACCACACAGCTGCTTGCTCACTCCCCTGCAGCAGGACTGGGGAGAGAACTGAAAGGGTAGAAGTGAGAAATACTCGTGAGTTGAGATAAAGACAGTTTAATAGGTAAAGCAAACATGGTGCATATAAACAAATTCATTCACTCCTTCCCATCAGCAGGCAGGTGTTCAGCCATCTCCAGGAAAGCAGGGCTCCATCATGTCTAGCTGGTACTTGTGAAGACAAGTGCCGTAACTCTACATTTGCTGCCGCTTCCTCCTCCTCTCCCCAGCTTTATATGCTGTGCATGATGTCATGTGGTATGGGATATCCCTTGGGTCAGTTGGGGTCAGCTGTCCCAGCTGTGTCCCCTCCCAGCTTCTTGTGCACCCCGGCCTACTCACTGGTGGGGTGATGTGAGGAGCAGAAAAGGCCTTGATTCTGTATAAGCACTGCTCAGCAGTAACTAAAATGACCATGTATTGTCAACACTGTGTTCAGCACAAATCCAAAACATGGTCCTGTACTAGCTGCTATGAGGAAAATTAGCTCCATCCCAGCCAAAACCAGCACGTGTATGTAAGGGAATGTAGGTGAGGAAGGGATCTGCTTGTGATACTAACTAAGAGATAAAAAACCTTTTATGTTTGCCTTCTGATATGAAGGTACTGATTTGTGCCATCCTTGGGCCAATATTTTGGATAAAAATGAGATTCTTATTTGTCATCATGGGTGTTTGTGTTGGTTAGGAAAATGTGTGTTGTAAGATTCAGGTTTAATACGGGAAAGTGTGCTTCTGTTCCAGCTTTGATGAAGTGACTTGCTCAGATATTCGAGCTGAATGAGGCACTGCTGCAAGCAATAAGTGAAAAGTATAGTTATAATTCATGAGTATTATTCAGTTTGAGTATTTTTACTGTTCTGCATTGATAAGCATGGAAGAATTAAACAATATTTTTTCCACTGGATACAGTTAATATATTTTAGCACTGTATTACAAACTAAATCAGGCACTGAAGTTAGCAGTCAGTGTTTGATAGTTTTGCCTGTAACTTTTTTTTGTAGTTCTAACAGTTTATTGTGTCCTTTCGGTTACAGTTTTTTATAAACAAAATTAGGAAATATTACTGTTGCTTTAGTTGAAGCTCAGTAAATGAAGCATCTTAAGTGAACTATGTAAATTTAATTTGGAAATAATCACCATTTTATGTCTTGTGCTCTCAAAGATGCAGAAATCACTAGTATCTTCATTCCAATTCAAATTTGTCTGTTTTAGATCAGTGACCCGGCCATGTAAACTGTTCTGGTTAATAAGAATTCTCCAGGAGGAAGGCAGAAGTGGCCAAAGCCTCTTGACACTCAGATTCAACTTTCAGGAAGACTATTACAGTGGATAGAAAAACTAAATAACTTAAACCTGTTGAAGTTGTTCCAGTTTGAAAGCACCGCAATGAATACTGTATATGGACAGGTTAGCTAGTTGAGGTTACTGCTACCACTGTGCAAAGATCTCTGTGCAGTAGATTTTGTAGCTTTTTACAGAGAGGGTTTTTTTATAAAGGGAAAAATGGCTGATGTATATAAAGTGCTAAAACATTATAGGCAGGCGAGATTTTTGAATTCTAGTACTGCTTATTAAAAGAAAATACAAAAATTTAGTCAACTTCGTATTTTAACCCAATAGTCCAAATTAGGTCTTTAAGCTGCAGCATTGATACATTTTTCTGTATGCCTGATTTCCTCCCCCCCCATACTGCAGTATAATACAAATATATATATGTTCATTTAACTTGAAATATTTTTTTCAGGATCAGATCACATAGCATAACAGAACCATTTGAGAGCAGCTGCTATATGCATCTATACCATATGTTAGCAGCTGCTAACATAATGCTGTATTGATACAACAAAGTTGTATTCAAATTTACTCATGCAAATAATGTAGAACTGAAGCTGGTAGAAATGCAGTTCACTCCCATGAGTTAATATGCCTTAAAAACTTGTGCTTTTTTTGAGCCAGCCATGTACTTTACTGTGCGTAAGCTTTATTATCTTACAGATATGATAAGATGCAATTAATTTGTATTTTGCAGTAGCCAGACAAAAACTATGAAGATATTTAGGCATCCAATCCCTGCTACAATTGGCAGACTTCCTATGCCTGACTAGGCATTAAATACTTAGGCATTTCCAAGTAACTTGGCCTTAGAGATTCTTGGGTAGAAATGGAATGAAAACATTTTAAAAGGTAAAAATTGCCTAGTGGAGCCTTTTACTTTTTCTGATGAAAGAATCACAGATGATAATATGAGACACAATAAAAGGATCTTCATGTCCTGAAAAATTACAGTAGTCAAGAACAGGTGGTCATGTTTTTCAAACTGTATGTGGTTGCTTGATCCGCTAAAGACCTCTTAATCAGTTTTTTATGGAAGAATAGATTAGGCTGCACTTTCACTTTTCAAAGAAATCTGGCCAGTTTATCAGCATTCTGGGTGGCTGGCTATTCTTGACTTTTTCATAATCCTTTCTCTTTATATGCTTTGTTTAAAGAGCGCTTTGGAAAACTTTCCTGAACTGACAGTGATCACTCGGGATTCTAAAACAAAAAGTGGAGGAACATCTGTGTCAAAAATCAAAATGAATGGTAAAGCTTACAACAAGAAAACACTGAGGGCTTCTAAATCAACCACTAAATTAGCACAGGTGAGTGTGCAGGGGGTTTATTGCTGCCACCATCTGACTTCTAATATGATAACCACATTTATATGAAATACTGCTTCATGTATTAGGATTTTTGGTAGATTTATTAAGATGTAAAATCTTTGTTGAATGAAGTGCTTTTTCTGTAGCAAGGGAATGTTAAAAAAACCCAACATTTCAAGCAGTATATTAAGTAATTGTTTTAACTCATCTGTGAAACATAGTTATATTCCAGGAGGGAGACAAAATATAATAAATAATTTCATTATTATTTCCTTATTTAAGTTCTATGTTTAGACCCAAATGCTCTAATCCTGTATATTTATACAGGAAGTCTCCTGTAGCAACTATTCAAGATTGCAGGAAGATGAAGTAGATGCTGCTTCCCTTATGCCCGCAGCAGTCGGTAGGTGTAGTTGGATGGGAAGGGAGAGGTGAGCTCTGCTGTTGCTGTACTTCTTGCCCGTTGTAGCATGCCGAACAGCAGAGCTCTTCTGGAGCCAATTCCACTTCTGTCAACACCAGAATAAGGACTGAACTTCAGACCCTGTTTCTGTGTAGCCATCAGCCTCCTGGACTGTTGCTGGAGCAGCAACATGTTGCCTTCAACATTGCAGTTGTGGTAAAATCACTCTGTAGCTCGTAATGATAACAGCTTCTTAAATGTGCTGCAAAATCTAAAGTAAATGATACAGTGGCTTGTAGATAAAAAGTGAAAAATTCATGCTGTAAAAACTAAGACTAGATAACACTTTAAAAAAAAAGTTAGTTCTTCATTGCTCCTTTGTTTCCAATGACAGATGGAGCTGTGTATCTTAAATAAAAAAAAAGTTTTTAAAAGTAACATTGTAAATCTTGAGCTGCACACATTGTTTATTTCCATAGGATTCCTAGGGAACATTGTAACTGGATTTTGCTGGGTACTGGGTCACATAAGCTTAATTCCCAGCAGTAAATTGTGGCTAGACAAATGAACTGTAAATATAGCCTTATATTTCTTGCCAAAGTAATGTGATAGATAAGTATAGATCAGCTCTTCTGAAGCACAAACCACATGCTTTTTTTGCAATGATACCCATCGATCTGGTAGAAAAATAGTTAAGCTTTTATATTCCTGCATTAATTCTTCAGAAGGGTATGTCTTGCCTGTTTTAGACTTGCAGTGCATTCAGGAGGATTTAAAGTGTTCTTAAACCTAGTTTTGATAAAATAACTCAGTAGGGGA
>NW_010201837.1:41008-55980 GCF_000695765.1 Mesitornis unicolor
AAAGTGGACATGGGAGGTGATTGTCATGTAATATGAATTACAGTGTGCAAAAATACGTCAAGGCAATTATTTGAATGAAATACTCCACTTCTGAAATGTTGAAAACAAACTTATTTAGATAAGAAAATGTCTTATCATATCTCTGTCTTGGAAAATAACATGCATTTACCTAAAATAACTTCTTTTTGCAGGAGTTTACGGTAGATCCAGAAAAAATTCAGTTGTATTCTTTGTATCACTCACTCCATCATTACAAATATCACATATATCTAACATGTAAAGAAGAGGTAAGTGTTGTACTCTTTGAGATACTTTTGCATTCATTGGGGGAGTTTATTGAGGGAATTGAGTCCAGCTAGAGGGACTGTTCTCTTCTTGGTAAATGAGTATGGATTGTGGCCTCCTATTTTAATTAATTTTTTATGGTAACCAAAAGGGTGTGTTAAGCACATATGTTGCCCCTCATGGGCACTGCTGTCCAGAACATGCAGATCTGAGGCTTACACGGTCTGTATGAAATTAGTTTCAGTCAGGATAGGTAAGCTTTCCTCACTGTTATCCAAAATAAAGTGTGTGTAACTTCTCTTAGAGCTATTTTTGGTGTTAGAATGCCCACTCCTTTATTTTTTCTGCCAATCCTTGGTGGAAATATTCCACATAGCAAAAATATGAGAGTTGAGCTCTGGCTCAGTTGTTAAGAAGTGTACTTTTGGGGTATTTTTACTTGTTGTTTTTAAGCTTAAAGGTAGTCTTCCAAAGAAGGGTTATATTTAACTGCAGAATATTATAAATACAAGAATTCTGAAATGTTAGCTGCCTAAGGTGTATGTGTATGCCTCTCTCTCTCCCTCTGACTCCGCTTCTCTGGCTTTTTTTAATAGATTTCTTCTGTTCAGAAGAAGAGTGGAGATCTAGGGCAGGAAGAGATTGTGCAGCTGTGCATGAAAAATGTAAAATGGGTGGAGGATCTTTTTGAAAAGTTTGGTGAACTTTTGAATCGTGTCCAGCAGAAATGCTCATAACAGAAATGTATCACAAATCTCACATCTTTCTACGGCGCTAACCTGATGAACAGAAAGCTCAGACAATGCCAGACTGCGTTCTTGTTCATAGCCATTTTTATTTCTCTTTACGGAACTTTGTGCCTTGGCTCTTGCTAAGGAAAGTGATGCTGCCAAGGAAATCGGTCCTTTGGAGATGGAACTAAACATAAACCTAACCACATTTTTAACCTGAAGAATTATTTTCTATTTTGTAAACTATTGGATAACTTAGTTTTATTTTCAGAAATGTTTTTGACAAGTGATAAAGCATGCACTACATATACTTTTTTCTTTATTGCTAAAATGGCAACAACACTTAAAATACTACAGATTTTTGCCATCCCTGAGTAAGCAACAGAAAAGTCTGCATTGAGGTGAACTAATTTTTACGTGTCTGGCCACCAAATGTAGAGTTTTGTACATTTTGTAAACAGAGCTGGAGTGACATCAGTTTCTGCATACATATATCGCCATCATAAAATCCAGAAATGTTGTTATGCTTTATGGACTCCTTTTACTATTGTCATGTTCAGGAGACTGAACATGGAGTTGGTGCAATCCTATGACTGCTTTTTGTGTCAAATTATATTGTAATGAAAGACAATGACCTTAACTATTTTCCCTGTTTTGAAGAAAAAAAAATATTTTCCTTTATACTGTGTTTTTTTTCTTTTGGAAAAAAAAATTCAATTGTACATTTTATCTCACTAATAGTTGTATTTTTCACAGAGAAAATATTGTGGTTAAAATTGTTTCATGTATCTTTGTAATACACTTTTCCATTGTTTTCAGTAAATCCTATTCATTTATATGTTGATTTCATATTGTAAACTATATATCTCCAGGTAACCATTTTGTTTATACAGGTTTGCTTCAGTGTTAACCAGAATAATGCATACTAGACTAGTTTTGCTTTAAGTGTAGTTGTGTTAGACACTGCAATTATTTTCTGATACGTGAAAATAAATTTCTTACTAAACTAGCACTTGATTAACTGAGTTTAAATGAAGAGCTACTACACTTCATCTTGGTCAGCAAAAATTGATTAAACAGACTATATGCAGTGTTAAACACAGCTTACATAATTGTTTGTAGAACTGGCAGTTGCAGAGCTGTTCTCTTTTTTGGTGCCTTTCAAGTCTTCAGACACCTTTGTAGCTTTTTCCCCTCCAGTTTGTTAACAGTAGTGCCACTAGTCACACGCTGACAATGAATGTAATGGGCTCTAACCAGGAGAACATTTTCTTTAAATTTGCCAACAGAATGCCTTACTGAGTCATTCAGAATGGATATGTACTCTACTGGTGTCCTAGAAAAATAGTCATGTTGGTCTTTTTTCAGATAATGTAGAGAACAAAAAAATCATTCCTTTATCCTTTCACTGCCACTTAGTGCCTTAATTTCAGCCAAGAAAGCAGGGTTCACTATTCATTGGCCAAATGAAGTAATGTTCATTGCCATGTGACCTTTTCCCCGTTATCTGTTTTGATCCTATTTAGTTGTTAAATATTCATTAGACATTAGAACTATGAGAGTTTAATGAATAGATGTGAAAATGAAATTATTTGATCTTGAGTAATCAAATAGAGGTTCGAATATTAAAGTATGTACAGAATTTTAGCCGATTAGTTTTAGAACCTTATAGGATGTTTTCCATATTTCCAAAGCTTTTAATCTTTTAAAAGCAATAATTCTTCTTTGCAATTTGTATGCAGACAATAGCAAACAGAAATGGGTATGTGCCCTTGCCTTTTTTAAAGCCTCTTCGTAGTATTTTTGCTTTAAAAAGGGAGGTGGCCATCACGTTATTGGATGCATTGTGCTCCTGCTATGTCTGCTATAATTAAGGAGAGCAAGATGGGTTTTGGTTTAGGAATAATATGCAGATTAATGGAGCAATCATGAAGCTAATTCATTTTCACAGTGAAAAGAAGAGGAGACACAGGGTTGAAGAGTTGCTGTTTCAATCGTACAATGTTGAATCTGGTAGGAGCCAGAGTTTATAGAGTGAAACCAAACAGCAAAGTTACCAACATTGGTAGCAATCAGCTAAAATTATTTTAATGTAAATATGCACACTGGAGATAAGGTAGAAATGTGCCTGGCATACTCTTTATCAATAGTGGGGGTTCCCAGATTTACTTAGCGTATTCCCTTGTTGTTGTGGGTGGTTGGCAGAGTGTGCAGATTCATGAGAGGTATTTGCTTGCCCAGGCACAGTTCTGTTGTCACAGTTACATGCACAGCACGTTAGGGAATTCTTAATCTGTTGTTTTAAAAATTATTTGGATGCAGACTGAAAGAACAATAATGTTGGCTCCTTGATGGTATAGTAAAGAACTCATCAAACTTTGTGTCTCTCATGTACTTTCCGAATATAACTACAAAGCAGCCAATTGAGAGAAGTCTCTGTGCTTTCTAAATTATTTCTATGCTGCTACTGTATACTTTATCTAGATTTTTGAATTTGGAAGTACCTTTAGGAAGCTGCTTGTTTTAATCCAAGTCCTTAAGAAGCTGAAAAAAGAAATGAGAGGCTTTTGGAGTAGCTTGTCCATATTTAAAAAGAAGACAATTTTAGCAACAACCATTTAAAAAAACCCAGACAAAAAACTGGCCAGGATGCTCTGCACTGCCATAGAAGGTAACCTGGCTTATTTTTGGCTGTTTTATTCCCAAGACCAGTTAAACAAGCACTGTGCCTGTAGGAGACAGGAGAAACCTGTCTTAAATAAAGGTAATTACCCTAGACTATTAAAAAATAATATAATGGAGCTCCCATCTTTGTCTTGGGCTGCAAAATTGGTGGCTGGATTGTTAACTTACCAAATTAGAGTAAGTAAAATCATAGAACTCTCAAGTGTATTAAAGGATTATAACTCAAAATAAAGCTTTGTTAGTGGGATTGAAGAGGTTTTTTTATACTGAAGCAAACTTAGGAAAAAGTCAATGTACAAATTACTTTTTTGCACAAATACTTTGTTCTGTTGCATTTTAGACAATTAACTTTGCACCCACACCTCTTTTCTTTTTTTCTGGAAGTAACAGTGAGGTCTTCGTCCCTTAACATCTGACAGTGGAAATTGAGCACTCATTTGACTGCAAGAGAAGATGCACTAGGAAGGAACAAAAGCCTCCTTAGACTATGAATTGGCAAACCAGAAATTAAACTAATTGCATGACGAATTATTTGGTTTTTAATTCCACTGTTTTTCCTTTAGTACAGCATCACCGTTTACATTAGGCGTTTTTTTAAATTGAAATAAGTATTTCTCTTAAAAGCAGGTTTTCTTTGAGATGCTACTTCCAAAGTTTTGCTAGCAAAAAAACAGAGACAAAATTGGATTGAAAAACTGTTTCTGGAAATGGGTAGGGACTTTAGGGTCTTTGAAGTTCTATGGTGTGTATTGTATTCTGTATTGTTGAAATGAAATACTGCTTTTTAAGAAGTCCAATCTTACAGGCTGTCTTCCAAGTAAATGATTTCCATAGGGAAATATTTTTTAAATGTTATTTAAATATTTACTACTATTTAAAACAATTTTAAAACAGAAAAGTTAAAACTATGGTCATAAAATGTCAGTGTGTCATCAACCATTTATTTCGCTGCCAACACTTGACATTTGGTCTCTCTTACCCTATTACATATCTGTGCATTACACAATGCACATTCTGCAATATCTTATTGTTTAAGGTAGTATTAACATGTCATTGTTAACAAATGCATGTTTTTCTGCGTATCTCCTCTACATATGGCAAAAATGAAGTTAGGGCTAATTAAGAGACACTTCATGCGTTCTTAGTCCAGATTTTCAGGTGGTCCGTATTACGATGTATGGAAATGTGAAAAAGGACAGTTTTGTACCATTCATGATGTTATTAACTAAACCCATTAAAGTGAAAACACTTTTTAAACAAAAACCTTATAATGCTTAGTCATTTATTATTAAAATACTAAGTCTTGAAAAGATTGTTGGAAAAAAATTGGCAATTTAGACTACATTTTCTGAACTCAATATGAAGACACACAGTTCTAGAGTTTGGGTTTTTTTCATTATATTGCGTGGATTGAGCATCTCTGATTTTTTACATTTATGGTTCTAAATGTTCTGAATTAATTTTCTCAATGTATTGACCAGGTCTTAAACTGATGTAGTAAGTGAGGAGCCAGACAGTTGGGGTAAGAGAGAGTCTGCTGCTGTGATTCAGGTGTCTTTTAGCTGCACTGTTTTCTTTTGTTCTCTTTCTTGCCAGACTAGAACATCATATCCATGCACCTATGGGAAGAAATGGTGCAGAGTGTGATTGGCTTTGGTTTCGGTGAGTTTCTTCTGACTACAATGACTTACTCTTTGCGTTCTTACAAATATTTTTCACACACACAGAGGGCTGAAGTCCCATGATGTCGATATTGGCCATTAAATGCATGGCAGGCCTTTTCTGAGCCACTTGCTTGCAGAAAAAGGTGAATCTGAAGGGCTAGAATATTTTTTGTAATGGTCCTGTGGTATAACAGCTGCTTCCCAAACCAAGATGAGTATAAAATGAGACATTTGCCCATAGAGTTGATTGTTGTTTTCTCCAAAAAAATGCTTCATGAGGTGGGTAGGCACAGAGAATGTCCTATTGCATTGTGGAGCTTTTTATACTGTGTTCCAGATACAGATTATTAAGGTTGGTATTTTTTCATTTGGTTTGTTTGTTTGTTTGTTAAGAAAAAGCAGCAAGAAGCTAAATGTATGCAGCTTTTTCAAGAAGAGCAGCTCCTACTGTCAGTAATTTCTTGGTAAGTATCTTGCCCAAAGTAACTTGTTCCGCATTAGGTTCTGCATCTCCTGTAGAAAACCTAACAAATCTTTATTTCATTTTCAGAAACTAGAGAACGGAAACTGTCTTAAAATTATTTTAATTTGATCTCGTATAAGAACATAGCAATAAATACAGAGAAGAAGCTATTTATAAAGGAGAAAAGTAAAATGCAAGTCAGGGAAAACAGCCAAGAGTACAGCCCTGCAAAAATTTTTCATTTGTCCTGGGTATGCCTTGGGTTTCTGCTTTTAAAAGTTCTGAGCTATTTCGTGTGTGTGTGTGTGTGTGTGTGTGTGTGTGTGTGTGTGTGTGTGTGTGTTTAGTTTTGGTTGGTTTTTGTTGGGTTTTTTTTAGCCACCTGACTGACGAAGGGCAGAGGGAAGTAGCAGTAACAGCAGTGCCCATGAGCAGCACTGAAGGAGCAGTTAAGGCCCTTCCTTGTAGGAAAAACAGGCTCAGAATAACATGGGAGAGCTCATATATATGTGATGATTCATATAGGAGGAGCCTGAGGGAGAAGAGGGGTAGGAAGCTGGAAGAAAAGTGGGTCAGATGTGAGAGGACATCCGAAAGGAAGAAGAATTTGGAAAGGATGAGGCTAGGAGAGCTTTTGGAGTGGAGGTGGTTGAGGAACAGAGGGTGTAGGAGTTGAGGAGTGGTCCTAGTTAGGAAATAGCTTCAATTAGGCGTGCTGCAGTGTATGCAGTGACTGAAGAGCAGTGACGGGACAGCAGTGTGATCTGGTGGCAGGTGGACATCCTAGCAGAGGGTCCCACCAGAGGGTTGTTAGCATTTTGCCACACACAGTGTCTTTGTAAGACTGGTTCAGCCTAGTCCTAATCCTGCCTTTTGTTTTGCTATAAAAAGGGTATTCTTCAGTTTTGAAAAGCATAGATGCCAGTGTATCTCTGCATACAAGCAGTGTTTTTTTCAGTGCCTCCCACTATAATCCAGTTTTGAGTGTGTGTGTCAATGGACTGTCATTCCTACTTGGGTTGTCCTGTATTGTCAGTGTTCCAACAAGTATAAGAAGAGCAGGAGCCCTTTTAAGAAGTATTTGTATTACAGTCACCTGAGACTTACTTTGTTTTTGCAAATGCAGGTATATCATCAGAAGTTCAACACTTACCTTTTTTCACATGTCTATGTGAAGGGTTTAAAAAAACAAAACAAAACACCTTATGTCTGGACAGTGTGGTAGCTACTCTGTCTGTAGAGTGTTTGAATTACAATCATTCCAAATAAAAACAACAAATGCTACAGCCCCGTGCAAACTGGGACTTTGACATAGCTAAGGAAATTTATTTGGAAAAAAGTTGCTAATATTTTAATAAATCCACTCAGGTCTTCTACCTTAATGTAGACGGATGTGTGTATGGTAAGTATACACCAAAAAAGGACATTCAAGTAAGTGCACGTTAGCAAGAGTAGGAGTAATATGAAAATGTGTGACTAATGATGCTAGTGGTAAACTGCACTTGAATTTCCATCCACTGTACAGTTAATATATTAACTTCAGAATACTGTCACTGGGTCGTCATGGAACATGCTGACCAGTTAACTATTAATGGTATAGTTTGTGTAACAGCTTCAAAATAGCAGCATTTCTCTTTTAGACGCACTGGGATGTTTACACGCACAGGAGAATTTTAGTTGTGTGTCCTATCCTGTGCATATGATAAAGGTTATAGATGGTAGTGACCACTCGGGGCTCCAGTTATTATTTTTTCATAGATGTTTTTGGTTCAAATTACAATTAAGTCTCTATTCTATATGTGTTACTTGGAATCTTAAACTGTATCATTGGGAGTAGCTGCTGCAGCCTTTCAAGACTTCGAGGGCTATGATACCTTTTAAGTAAAATTACATTGTTTGGTATTATCCTCTCCTTTCTAACTGTGGTGGCTGCTAGTGTGATTTGTCTGTGTATTATTTATGTATCACACATTTTTACTATGGCGACAGAAGGTAAATGATACAATAATTGAATGAAAGCTGAAACATCAATGTTTTCTCAAGTGATTAGGTCAAATTGGTAACTCATTCTGAGCTCTGAGAGAATAAGGACTTAGATCTCTAAGTAAAGCAGCTTTGGTGGTTTCTGAAACCTCCCAAATTTCTGTTGGTCAGCACATGGAAATGACTTATCCCTACAGCTTTGGTAGCAGAAGAGAGTAAGTGAATGCTTTTCATTTGTTTCAGTTCAAGGTCCAGCAACTTTGTGTAAATAGCCAGAGAGGTAGTTTGACCACATTCAATGGACTTTGCACTAAAGGAACTGAAGAGAAAGCTTGCTGTTCTGTGAGAATCCAAGTGTTGCAATTCTGGAACCAGCTAGTGAAAAAAACACACACCAGGGGAAGAATAAAAAAAAGCTAGCAAAAAGTGCTTGACCAGAGATTGTTGCTTTCTTTTTGACATGAACTCTGCAAATTCTGTCAGTTTTAGTGGGGTAACAAAGCTCTCTGCAGGGTGCTTCCAGGGCCATTTTCCCATCCTAAAATGTGGGCCTGGCAAAACATGGCATAATTGAGTTCGATGGCCCCAGCACATGGTACAGCAATATAAAAAGTGAATTATAGACTGCTGCTTGTAGCATACATAAACAATAAGCCTGATGCTCTGCTCTCGAACACAAGCCTTACACTCAGTGTAAATATAATTGGTATGTAGCTGTTTTACAAAGAAGTCAAAACGTTTGGTCAAAATCAGGAATTTAGTTATGGTTGGCAAATCCATTTGAAGTTCTCACTTTTTCCCCTTTTATCTATCAGCTCCTGTCCCATTAAGCTGGTGCCACTAGTGGCTGCTTACTCTGGGAGCAGGGACAGGATACTTGTCCCTTCTGTATCTGTGTAAGTTACTGCCTCACCATGCTTCAGCTGGAGATCACTCTCAATCAGCTGGACATCCACAGGCTCTCTGCAACTATATGAACTGGTGAGAGCTGCTCCCCTAACCCTTTCTGCACTTACCTAAAGCCACTTACAGAAGTAAAATAAATTAGTGTATTTGGTTTTGTGTTGCAATATACAGGAGTTCGCGTTCAGTCAGTTTCTCCAGCTCACCTGAGAAATGGGAACTCCCAGCAGGGCAAATAGTAACTTTCAATTACTTGTGTCTGATTGTACTTGATCCTTCTGGTTGGACAGGTTTCTGGTGTGCAGATGACAGCGAGACTTTACTGTTCTGTAAGGGGTCCTTATCCAAACAGTGTTGCTAGGATCATGCCATGCTGCACACATTTAGGCACGCTGTAATCCATCTCTGATTATAATATATAGTTCTTGAAAGTCCCAGAAAGCTTCCACAAAAGTTGAAAAATCCATTTAAGACAAAATTTCCAGTATTTATTAAGACTGAGAAGCAGAGACTTGACAAGTTTTTGGTGATGTTGCTAATACTCTTTGCCCCCTGCACACTTCCTTACAGTAATCCATCTCAAGTAACTGTGGCTCAGACTGGCTCCCTTCCCAGCCTGTGTGCGGATGCTTACTGGAAGCGCAGCACGTTCCACAGGAGGTCAGTGTGCACCAGCACAGCCTGTCACCTCCCTGTCCTCTGTTTGCCATCGCCCTGCGTGACTCCTGCAGTCACACTGGTGTTCCAGCCCAGGAATGGAAGGATTGCGCCCCTGAGCAATGTACCCTTTGTCGATTCACTCATCCAGAAGCTTCTGTCCTGGGAACTTTTTTGTTCCACTCTCTTCAAAAATGCAAGGGTGGAATCCTTACAGATTTCACATCAGCACAAACAGTCAAGTTTGCACTTTGGCAGTAAATCATACTCTTGCCCAAGCAAGAGCGCACCTACAAATAGTCTCTGTGCTGTGGGGCAGATGTGGTTGATATGGGTTGAATGTTGCAGGATGGCATCGCTGTGACCCACAAAACTTACTGCTACGTGATCTTTAATGGGAATGTGGACGGGATGTTGGGACTCCGCAGAGTGAATTTGGGAATAACCTGCGCTGCATGGTGAGGGAGCGTCAGTCCTCTCACCCATGGAGTGCAGCCCCAAACAAACCTCTGGTGCTCTTGAGTACAAACAGCAGAACGTGTTACTTAGGGATAAGGAAGATTCACCACAGGATATCTTTCAGCATCTTTCATATCTGTCTAGCATATCAAATAGCCTTTTGCAATCCAATATTGTATGAGTAGCTCTTCGTTTTCTTAAATTTGAGATTAACGGAGGTTCAAGAGAGTCTTCTGACTTTTACAGGAGCGTTGCAGTATTAAAAAATAACATACTGGAATTTTAAAAACAGAAACTTCTGTAACTGGAGTTGTTGATTTTCCCTTATGCGAGTACCTATGTGACAGTGAACCATATAATAAAATATAATTTTTCTTATCATTTGTTAATGGAATAGAGCAACATTTTAAGGGTTACTGTTTAAAATGTGCTCCTTTCATCAACTTCAGCACTGCAGTGAATACAGGCATTGTTGATACTTAAGTGGGGAAAAAACAAAAGAATAACTGTTCTAAATAGCTGGAATTTTTTTCTGAATTTTTATGGTAATTATTAATTGCTATGCTTTTTCAGAAACAGCTATGAAGCTTGTGTTTAACGGATCCTTGCAATTACGGCAATAAGATTTTATGTATATATGAATTTAAGCTGTGTTGACCTATGCTTAATCTTTAAAGCTTATATTGCTATAGGAAGACATTTGAAATCTTAAGGTTTGGTGTAAGATAGCCGTCTACAGTTCGACGTGTTGAGATGTAAGATCAGCATTTGAAATGCTGAGTCTGTATTAATCCTTCAGAAAAGCATGTTCTAAATGCTTTTGAAAACAAGAAACTGAACAGCACTCTTCTGCAAGAATGCCTCTATTTCATATGCGGTTTTCAGTGACAAATCAATATTATCTTTTTTTTGGTACTTCAAATGTGAACAGTAACTGAGACATGGAACATTTCTTTGTTTTAGAACATTTTATTTTCCAGGTTTCAGGTCCTTTCCGTTTTTCTAAAAATTGTAACAGCCTTTTTCCTTTGTTTCTTTCAAGAATACATAACACATCCCAATCACTTCACCAAGCGTTGATCCGCTGTGTAGATAAAACAGCAGCACCCCATATTTTCCATTAATATGCCTCCATCTTTTTTAGGCAACGCATCCTCCAACTTTTGTCTTTTTGATAATGATTGAAAGGCTTAATCACACAGTCTTTTTTTGCTTTGTGAGGTCTTGTATTCAATTATGTCTCCTTCATTTGTGCCCAGAATATCTGGAAATTGCAGGTGATCTCATAGCCAAATACTGGTTGGCTGTCCAGCTTCCAAGTTAATTACGTAAAAAGCTAGACAGCCCTTTACATAAAGGTATGCATTAGTTTCTCACTTTGTGATGATACAGGTTTCCATTTTGCTTTCTCTCTCCCCATAATCAGAGAAGACCTGAATGTGGGAGACAGCCCAGGTTATCCTTTATCATCATCTTCATCCTCACGCAAACACTTAAGTTAATCAGATCCTGAGCAGCAGACATGCCTGAAATTGTGGCTGTTGAATTTAAATACTCTTGTGTTGTGGTTTAGGGCTGGGCCAGCCACTAAATCCTGGACAGATGCTCTCTATTAACCCCTCTCCCCTCCCCAGAAGGGAAGAGAAAAGAGAGTAAGGGAGAGAGACTTTGCGAGTTGGAAAATAAAACTAACAGATTTAATAAACCAGTAATACTAATACTACAGGATAATAATGTAAATATGAATACAACGAAATATATACAGATATGTACAAATATATACAAAACCAATATAAAATCCTCCCCCCAATGACGAATATGTCACCAGAAGCTCTGTGGAGCAGGGCACTGGAAAAGTCCCAGACCGAACTGAGCAGCAGTGGGAGCAGGGTGCAGGAACACACGAAACAGGACCAGAGGCAAATGAACCAGCAGGGTCTGCTCAGACCTTGGCCACTGCAGGATCGAGATGGACGGAAGGGTCCGAGATGGAAGAAGGGTCGAGACCCTCGTGATCCCTTGGCTTTATACCGAGTATGACGTGTGTGGGATGGAATACCTCGTTGGTCAGTTTTGGGTCCGCTCCCCGCTCCGTAGGCACAGACACAGCACCCATGGTGAGACACTTGGCCTTGGACTTTATCAGTACACACTGTCTGGGAAAAACGTGCTGCTAGTTTTCAGCAAGTTCAGCCACTTAGAAGAAACTGAGCTGAAAAGTAAAATCACTAAAAAGAAAATTAGTTCTATTTAGCTCAAACCAGGACACTCTGTTCCTGCTGTATGCTTCTAATTAAACCCTACAGTTCTTACATGAGACTCGGAAAATCTTGAAAACTTAAGTTTGTAAATTCTTCAAGACATAGGCCACTCTCTTGGTCCTGTTGTTGGTAGGAGCCTTTCTAGATGACCTGCAAATAAAAGTAGATTTTTTTCTTTTGCTGTTCTGCACTAGAAAAGCTCTTTATAAAAGTTTCAAAGACTCTTGCGCAATGGTACAAATTAGGACTCGGTTGTATAATTTGTTTGAAAGACATCTTAGTCACTGTAACTAGATGACAAAATTGTTCTGTGCAACTACACATAACATTATTAGATAGAGAACCAACAATATGGCTTTCCTATTATCAGACTTCCTTCACTGGTGCTGTTTGCAATCTCCCTTGCAGACCTACACCCTACAAACCAGATTTTGATATATTTACATGCAGTAGCATCAGTCTCTGTTTGTAGGTCTGTATTGTTCAGTAGAACGGGTTCTGCAGCAAGGTTACTGTTCCATGTACACACACGAATGCCACTGAGTTGGTGCTAAGTGTTTTGACGAATGAATTATGTTAATGCTGTCTTTGTAACTGGCATTCTCTTGTGCATCCTGTGTTCAACTTTAGGAAGGTTATTTAGGGAAAACACTGTAGAAGGTGAAGCAAAGTCCAGTGTGTTGCACTTTCATCCTGAGATCTTTCCGCTACAGTCTAAGGGGTTACACCAGCTAAGAACGGCCCTGCTGGCTGCATGAGATGGCATTCTTTAAAATTACTATATAAAAGTGTAAATAAATTATTTACATATTAATAATTACATAAAAGTATATCTGTGCTTTAGGAAAGCATTTATAATAATGGTACAAAAAACATAATAATGTTATTGTAAGAAAAACTACAAGTTGTACAGCATTTTTCAACATCCTCTGATACCACACACTCTGATAACAGCTGGCTGACTGGCCAACAGCTGCTATCTGCCCACAGAGAAACTGGTGTGCCATGGTTGTGGTCATGCTGTGGAATCACGGAGGCAAGGAAGAAATCCAGGGTACACTGCTGATCACAGTGAATGAAACACAAGAATAAAAATCTCTTAACCTTGTAGACTGGCAGCTCATGCTGCATTAGTCGTGGTTCGCTCTGTTCGCTGCAAGCAGTATTTTGATACATTGTCGTCTGATGTCAGGTGTAGCGTTCTTGTTAACTGGTTGGTGCACCTGTTTGAAATGTCTGTAGTTCTAAGTTCTCTGAAGGTTATGGTGAACCACTGCAGAATTCTTAACTGTGTCACTTTATTTTAACTATGTGAAAATAAAATGTTGTTTTAAAGGAAACTCAATAATTTACTGATTTGCAGTTAATGTATTTTGGCAATGCATCAAGAAGTCTAGCTTCAAACTCTTCCAAAAGTAGGGAATCATAAGATAATGCATCATGGAAATCCCCATTGACCCATACATTATGGTTTTTTTATTAGGTTCTTAATGTCAGCTGTCAAATTAGACACCTGTGAGTCAGAACTATTTTTTTTAACATCTTCCCCTTTTCCCCCAAGAAAGAAATCTCTGTTTGTCACTTCCTGTTGTTGAAAAACAATATGAACTTTCATTTTCAAAGGCTAACATTTTGCTACAGTTTGAATAGATTCCTTTTCCTCTGGGCTTAAGCCCAGAGACTTAAAATGTATTTATCTAAAAAACTTAAGAAGAACTTCCATTGTTAGAACTCCATTATTAAATACTTTATTGCTGACAGTGAAACATGAAGAAATGTTTGTTTGCCATAAGTTTGTGGTTTCTAGTTCCCTGTACCAATTTTTCACAGCTTAAAATGAAGTCCATTGTTTATTCATTTATATACAGTGAACAACCTTAGAGTGCCCTACCTTTCAGTGTGCCAAATAAGGATGAAAGCAGGCTAACGTGAGCTTCAGTGGAGAGCAGACGTCCTGCACTTTACACCTGCTTGCGTGGAACTCGTAGAACAGGCTAAAGTTTCACAGGGGATTTTGTTTTGCAGAACTACCATCAACAGTTCAATAATCTCAGAACTCAAGATGAATTTTTGTATCACTTGTAATATCTATATTATTTGGTCATTAATGTGCATTGTGTGCTACTGAGTTTGCGTATAATGGAGATGCCTCTGTTGAAATCAGTCCAAAATACGATTGAATTTTATGTTGTTCTAATACACTTCCATTGAGTAAGAATCGTCAAAGTACTCCATACATGGAAAATGATGTTGGATCTCTTGGCTGTAGAAAACAACTTCTATTACCCTGAAAGTGGATTTCTTATTTCATTCCAATCAAAAAATGCCTATTGCTATAATAAACAGCTCATATAAGACATCAGAGGAAAATTTCATCCATATGTGGTTTTCAAGCCGTATGTCTTGGTTACAGGCAAGAGTGCTGTTTAATTGTCCATCCGTGGTCATGTACGATGTTTATTCTCAGATCATGTTAAAGAAACAGAGCTGACTAGTTTGATTTTTTTTTAAAATTACACAGTAAATACGGGAGGGAAATTGCATTCTGTACTTTAACAGCGGGATTATGTATCCTGTTGCTGCGGGTAGCACCAGGGATTTCACACTCCGGTATTTCAGTGCAGGTGGTGCTGTTATCCAGGTGAGAGCAGCAGAGCCCTCTCACACCAGAACCATAACGCTGGTAAACACACAAACTCTTTGCCTCATTTTCTCCCCGAAGACAGTCACTGGTTATGGATCTTGCTGGTGTTTGCGTTTCACTGAAACGAAATCTCGTAATCCTGTGAGGCCGCGGATCAGGCTGTGCCCGGCTGGAGGATGGGCCTGGGCGCAGCTCCAGGCAGGCTGTCCGGGCCGGCTTTCGCTGTCCTTTCTGCCG
>NW_010201838.1:0-876 GCF_000695765.1 Mesitornis unicolor
GCCAGTCTGGCTTTTCCCGGAGATAAAAAAAAGTTCTACATATGGAAGTTCATCCAATTTTCCTTCTCTCTTATAAAACAACATCAATTGCAAAATAGTATTATAATTCAAAGTCCCATTTAAAGGCCATTTATCCCCACTCTCCAAATCATACAATAACCAGACACGATTGCAATAATCAATGAGCTGACTCCTGCGCAAATCACGCAGTTCTCTCCAGTGTGCCAAAAGACATCCCAAAGGGGACGTTTCAGGAACAGTGCTTCCGCTCACTCGTTTCATCCTTTCGCTTCGCTTAGCTTGTCCTCTGGCTGATTCCCTCGCGGGATAACAGAGCCACAGATCAAAGCTCCACACTCGCTTCATGCGCAATTGCAAATTGCACGTCTCACTCACACTCTCACAGTTTTTCAAAGTTACTTTACCAGTTTTCAAAGTTACTTTTCCAAAACACTTTTTTCTTTTTTTTTGTTTTTTTTTTACTTAGCAGGTCCACTTAATACCAATACCAATACCACTGTTAACCCTGTGATCACCTTATGGGTTCTTTACCAATACCAATACCAATAGCAATGCCAACCCTGCGATCACTTTCGCGTTCGCCTTACGGACGGTGCCAAGGCTCCCAATACCGGAGAATTCCCTAGCCCAACCACGCAGAGCTTTTGCTCCGTCTGACAGGCAGGCTCCCTGGCTCCACCTGAGTCCAACCAAGCGGTGTCTCCGACACCACAACTTACAGGTTAGTTCATCAGGCTTAACCCCCCAAAAGAAAGATGTGCCTTACCATACCAGGGAATGTTGCGAGGAGCTGTAAGAGCCCAAAAGAAAGATGTGCCTTACCATACCAGGGAATGTTGCGAGGAGCTGTAAGAG
>NW_010201839.1:0-10023 GCF_000695765.1 Mesitornis unicolor
TCTGTGATTCTGTTATTCTGTGATTCTGTGAGGACCTGTGGAGCCATGGAAGGAGGAACTCACACTGGAGCAGGTTTGCTGGCAGGACTTGTGATCCTGTGGGGGACCCATGTTGGAGTAGTCTGCGCCTGAAGTACTGCACCCAATGGAAGGGACCCAATGGAATGGACCCATAGTCAAGCAGTTAGTGAAGAACTGCAGCCTGTGGGAAGGACTCATGTGGGAGAAGTTCATGGAGGACTGTCTCCCATGCAAGGGAACCCATGCTGGAGCAAGTGAAGACTTTGAGGAGTCCTTGCCCTGAGGAAGAAGGTGCAGCAGAGACAATGTGTGATGATCTGACAACAAGCCCGCTGTCTCACTGTGCAGCTGGGGAGGAGGAGGTAAATAACTCAGGAGTAAAGTTAAGCGTAGGAAGAAGGTATGGGTAGTGGGAAGGTGTTTCAATATTCAGTTTTATTTCTCATTGTCCTGCTCTGATTTGATTGGCAATAAATTAAGTTAATTTTCTGTTTTGCCTGTGACAGTAATTGCTGAATGTTCTCCCTGTTCTTATCTCAACCCACAAGCTGTTCATTATATTTTCTCTCCTCTTTGCAGCTGAGGAGCGAGGCTTTGGTGGTCACCTGAGGTGCAGCCTTACTGTGCTACCAGTTACTACTTCAGTGAGCTGTGTCATGACAATATATTACAAGTGGAATGTATTTTGGTGAGAGAATATGCAGTTCTTCTGGTGCACGTCAGGGCGTCATGGAGCACAGTCCCTCATGCTCAGTGAACTGGAGTAGGAGAGTGCATGTGGAAGATATGTATTACCAGCTTTTATGTGCATCACAGCATCTGTTTTTAGTGGCAAGAGTTTGGATGCTTTACAGAGGAAATGATAGGGCTGTCAGTTCCATAATGAGAGAATATAAAGAATTCGTACTTTCTCCCTGATCTTCTCAGATGCCCCATTATTGACTCATTTCCCAGTTCTTGATGGTGTGGTATTCACCATCTGTCACCTGCTTAACCTGGAAGTGCGATCACTCTCTAAATTTCCTCGTGGTGGGACAAGGCTCAGCTTTGCCCTCCTTGTGACCTCATGCCCCAGTTCACAGAGGCAATAAAGGATAATGAGTGGCAGTTAGATAGGAGGTAAGCACCAAAGTCTCAGTTAGCCCATATAATATGTGCTGGAAGTTATAGTCTCACTTGAGGGTTTTGTTTGTGTTATTGAGGAACTTCCTAATGACTGCCAAAGTACTGATTCATCCTCCAACTTTGTAATGCAATATATCTACTCATTCTTTCCATGTCCTTTGGAGATACTAAGTCACAAACCATTCCAATAACCAAATATCCAAGGTAATAATGGCTGTTCTTTATGCTGCTACAGTTTGTGAAAGTTTAGGGTGAAAAGCAGACAGGACCAGGTCGAGATGCTCCCTTAAACCCTGGACACAGAGGCCACATTGCCTGGCCTCCAGTGCAAGTTCCTCACAGGTGGTACAGATGCAATGGCAAGCAATGGTTCCAGTTGTTTTGAGAGCCACAAACCAGCTTTGAGGCTTCCCAGGGGCCGTGTGATTCCTGGTGTTGGTACAGCAAGTCCTCTGGCTATGGCATCTATTACACTAGGATGCTTCACAAGAAAGAACCTGCGGTCTGCTGCGGCTGCAGCTTTGCTGCTACACAGCTGGCTCCGTAATGCACAAAGTCTGGTTTGGATTGTAGCTGGCCCGTGTGTTTGAGGAAGTCTCTTCTTCAGCAGATGGTAATAATTTTTCACCAAGCATTGCAAAGAGTTAGACATTTACTGAAAGACACATGCTCACTGCATGGTAACCATGTGCATCTCTCGCTTGCATAGCACTGCCAAGACCTTCCACTGGCCTGGTTTGCATTTGCACAAAGAATTTAACTTCCAGAATGCAACACAGAAAGGGGCTTGCACAGATTTCTCCCAGCACATCCTAGTAAACTTGACATTGCACAGTTTTAAAAGCCTGGATGCTCAAGCATTAGCAGCAAGTGCTGTAAAATCTTTCCTCAGATCTGCTCGCTAACTACTGTCAGCCAAAATCGCTGGTTCTGCAATTGGGAGATGTCACCAGGTTCAAGAAAATGCAGAAAGCCCTATGAATCTTTTTCAGGAATTTCAAACTTTATCCTGTCTTCGTAGGATTGTAGGATTTTTGAATCCTTTCCAAGTTCTGATGTAGAGTGCAATGTTGATGTCAGACATACACAAAGAAACAATGCTATATACATTAATTAATATATGCATCATGAATATAATCAATTTATGATGCATTTTGCATACCACTTTAGGCATACCAGCCTTAGAATTCAAGCCACAGCCAATCAGAAAGGACAAGGACAAAATAGCATGGGCTGTAAGGAGCTAACAGAGGGGAAAGTGCTAAATAAAAGTCTGATTTACACTCTGTAACAAAACTGATAGAAAATAAATAGGAATAAACAAATCTCATGACTTTAAATGTTCCTCTGCCTCTTACTTCTCTGAATTATTTTTCACATTACAAAAAGTGAAGAAAATTTAAGAACTGGAGAAGTGAGCTGCCAGATGAAGAAAACAGCAAGAAACATCACTTCAGCAGATGGGTTCACATTTTCAGCTGAAACTTTCCCTTATACCTAGAAATGAATGGAATGCTTCTTTTGCAGAAAGACCTATACAGTATTTAGGTCAGGTTAAATGATAACAATTGTACTCTATACACTTTGTACTTCTTTTGCAGAAAAAGAAATGTTAATACCATTTGTCAACAATACAATGATGAATGAGGCTGAATCTTAAAATATATTTAAAAAAAGGCTGGAGATGAAAAGTATTATATAAAGATGATGACCATGTAAACACTGATATATTAACGGCATAGCTGTTTGCACAAAGCTTTGGCAGCTCTTATTAAAGCAATGGACAGGAGTGTCATTCCTTTCTGCTTTAGGGTCCATGTGGTGTCCGAATTCAGAGCGTGTGGGGGAAGAAAAGCATTCCAGGGAGGAGACAGTTATGGGGATGAAAGAAATATGTGCTGAGATCCACACGACAGCAGCATCAGCAGTGCTAGAGACAGGGATTAATTGACACTGGTGGGGTTATCAGAGTCTTTTCTACAGATTTGTGCTTTGGACTATCTCCTGCTGTGCTGAATGTGAGCAAATTTGAGTTTGACTCTGCCTTTCCCTTACAGACCAAATGATGCGTGTGAGGTTATAGAAGAAAATGCAAAGTGACAATGGACCCCATAAGCAATGCAGCTGTTGACTTCTGCACACAGAAGTTCTTGCAGGGTTTAAATGCAAGATTATAATCTCTGTATTCCCATAAAGGTTTGCTACTTTGAGATAAATAAGTGGATTAAGCTAAGCCATAAGTGTGTGCATGGGAATGATCAAACTCTGGAGAAAGATATCCTACTAAAAATAAAATAATAATAAAAAAATGAAGCAGTGCATGAGCAAGCACCTTGCTTGTGAGAAAAAAACAAAACAAAACACAACCCAAAACTAAACCACAAGTGTGAGGCTGTATTTGAACAGAAGGAAAATAGGCTCCGTAGCCTTGGAAAGGAGGTTGCCCGCTTCAATGAGTCTGGTGCATCTGCCTCAGGGTGGGAATTCCTCACTTGGAGACCCAGAACCAAGAACACCCAGACCAGATGGAAATTTGGGACAGGGAGCAAAGGTAATCCAGCCAATCCCAACTGCCTTGGAGGGACAATTGCTTGCTCAAACAGTGTGGGCTTAAGACTGAATGCTGAATGAATAGGAAAAAATAATAATCATTCAGACATGTTTTACCTTACTTTTTAATAAAAACAAAGTTCTGCTTTATTTGAAAGGATTTTCTTTATTTGAAGAAATAAGTAAATAAAACTCAGGCAAAATATTAAAATCTGTCGGGGAAACAAACTTTAACAATTCCACATGTTTTTTAAGATATTGCTGAAACATGCTGAATCCGCCTAAATATGGTATAACATTTTTGTGCGTATTGTGCATTGCTCAACACGTCAGCTAATTCAGAGTATTCTGGCATTCTAAAACCCTCTTGTTTTGTTTTGTTTTGTTTTGCTTTGCTTTGTTTTATCTTGTTTTGTTTTGTTAAAATTTGATATCCCATATTGCGTTGAGTGAGCAGACATCCTGGGAACAATTCACAACATCAATATTTATACAACTATTTAGTTTTCATTATATTTCAGCATATTTGAAAACCAAGCAATTTTTGGTGCCTAATTTTAAAGAATTATGTTTGGACGTTTTAGCTGTTATTTCATTACACAGAAAGTTAAAAGAATAAAAAGTTCACATTAAAAATACAAGATTCAATATACAGCATTCAGCTCATTAAGCCTTCATTCTTAGAAATATCGCTCTTACGCTCAGTTGGCCTTTCAGGTGGATTTCAGTATTTGGCATCTTAACACCTAATCATTTTGTGGTAACCCAGCAATGACTGGAAAGAGTTGACTCTTTTCTTGCTTATTATTATAAGCAAACAACAAGAAAAGTAAAAGGCATATACATGCATATATAAATTGATACACTTAAATAGGACACATATTTTCCTGTCTAGGTCTGTCACTTCTCTCAATCAAATGTGTTTCTTCATTGAATTCCTCATAGTCTCATTTGCACATCTAGAGAGAAATGTACTCAGAAGAAAATCATTCCAGCATAGGAACAACTAAATAGGAGCTACATGGGGGAAAAAAAAAAGAAAGAAAAAGACAGATATTTCACATATTTGCAAAGATCTTAGCACAGTAGTTTTGGCTGGAGCCTTTGGCGCTGCATAATGCAAATGCTAAAAAATGATGACTGATGAAGACTGCTGTATGGCGAAACGCCTAATTAAAGAGTCACATCTTGCAGAGTCCTTGTGTCTCACACGGCAGCTAACTATAACTATTTGGACTCAGCCTGTTCTGTGGTTAATTGACATCTTGAACTCATGACCCTTCAGTGCATGCTCTGTCCTAATTAAAAAAAGATTTTCAATCACTACTGCTGCATCCAAAGACTGTATTGGCCACACAGTCAGCAGAAATGCTTCTCTCAGCCATCTCCAGTCTTACTTCTCATAGCAAAAAGAAGAGTTTTTGTACAGTTTAAAAGTCTTCAAAGCGAATTTCCAGAAAGCAGAGTATTTACAAAGCACCTTAGTTTTAGAGATCACGGTGAATATCATATCAGGCTGTAACAGACTAAAAGTGCCTTAAGGAACAAAGACGAAACCTGTGAAAATTACAAGATTGGTCACCTTTTCAAGATGTACTGAAATCATAGTTGACTGTTTAATGGAAAGTTTGGGTCATATAAAGGTTTTTATTTTATCCTGACTTTACAGTCTGCATATACCTAGAATGTCACTAAGAATGATGGTAGTGCAGATGAGGAATTCCTAGCGATACAGAGCTAATTATGAATTTCAGTGAGGAACATCTGGTCTTCCCATCTTGGTAGATCAGTGTGTGGAAGGAGAACTGCTTATTTATTTACATAAATGTATTAACCATATTCTCTACCCATGATTTGGAGGAGTTATAATGCGGCTATATAAGTATAATATCTCAATCAAACAGTTCTTACCCTGATTGCTTTGCTAGCATAGCCAAACGTAGTCAATACATTCTAGTACGTCTGGTTAATAAGTACAACAGATCTGCAAACAGAAGAAGTTGGGGTAGAATCTCGCAGTTATGCTGTTTCCTTTCATGATATTATAAAATTGGGTTTCTCCCTACTCACAGTCCCTGTGCCAGTGCATTCCACTGAATATGGGGGTTATCCTCAGATTCACACTGTCAAAGAAAAATAACTTTTAGAGCACTGCTATTTTGAACATTCAAATGATGACAGATAGTTTCCTTAATATTCTCAAGTGATTCTGTACATTGACAGAGAGATTATTCATCAGAATTGTAAGTGGGTGAGACTGGTGATATATCTGTGGAGGGAGTTCTGTGCTGAAAAGGACCTGAAGTAGGATTTGTCTGCATCTGAAAATCAGAGATATGGATGAAGGCAATGAGAAATCCACCTCCTAACAGTGCACAAAAGTCAGCAGAATGTAGCAGGCAAACAACATAGAATCCTAGAATCACAGAGTGGTTTGGGTTGAAGGGACCTTAAAGCTCCCCCAGTCCAACCCCTGCCATGGGCAGGGACACCTCCACCAGCCCAGGCTGCTCCAAGCCCCGTCCAACCTGGCCTTGAACACTGCCAGGGAGGGGGCACCCACAGCTTCCCTGGGCAACCTGGGCCAGGGCCTCACCACCCTCACAGTCAAGAATTTCTTCCTAATATCCAGTCTAAATCTCCCCTCTTCCAATTTAGAATCATTCCCCCTCGTTCTATTGCTACCTGTCCTTGTAAGAAGTCCCTTCACATGCAGAACAAAGAGCTGAGAGGAAGAAGAAGGCTTTCAACCCTATGCACACCTAAACCCTGTTCAAAAACTCCCCTGCGACCCTTTAGAAAGATTTCTGCCAACTTTTGGATGCTTTTTTTAATGAGCCTTTTTGAAAACAATTGGGATCTGTTGCTTTCAGAGTAAAAGGAACCTTACACCAGGCCACAGAGCCTCCATATGCCTTAAACCAAGAGCTTGAATTGTCTGGGTGGTGCACGTGGTTCATTTCGTGGGACAGTGGGGAGCTGTGGCTGATCCTCCAGCTGCCAGGCTGATGTTTATGGTGCTCTTCTGCAGTTACCACTCTCCCTCTTGACTCCACAGTGTATCAGAGGGAATATTGATGTCTGAGCCGTGGTTTTCCCCATTTGAATAATGGAAAAAAGGACAAATATTTCTGTCTGGAAAACAAAGTGAAAGTGTGATGTTCAGTCACTGTTTAAGAGATCTAAAATGAGAACTGTAATTCAGTTTGCATAGAAATAGCTCTAAAGACACTAAAAGACCTAATTATCAATAATTCCCAGAATCTGGAAATTAAACTAGACTTTCTGTGATGCAAAAGCATACTGAGCAATTAGACTTCTACTGGCTTAATAAAGCCCTTGAACCCTGTACCTCACAGATATAGATATATATACCTATATAGATAGAGTTCTGATTCCACAGAACCTATGTTACCTAACTGGGCTGTGCATTAGGAGTTCCTAAGAAAATACTTAAAGGAACGTTATAGACAGTTTATTAGAATTTTTTCTTTTTTTTTTTTTTTAAATACCCATTACAATTTTATCCTTGCTACATCTGTCTCATGGTGCATTTAAAGATTCTTTATTAAATACTATTTGCCTTTTTTCCACTAGAGTCTTTAACCTTGTTCACTCCGTATTTAACTCCTAAGTGATTTTGCTTCAAAGACACAGTCTTGTCTGTAGTTAGTCCAATTATAAGGCAGGAGGCAGTAAATGTACAAGTAAAAAAAATACCTTGGAAAAAAAACCTGTTGCTAAGTGGGGATCTGCTGGAGAGCTCGAATATGACCAGGAAACGCACTGCTGGAAAAAATCCAGGGAAGGGACTGGTGCCAGGTACTGTAAGTGCAAAGGCTGGGGATAGATGTGCAGCCAGCGAAGTGTCAGTGCCATTGGTGTGGAAAGAGGCCACTTAAAGCTGTGATGTGGCAGGGGATCAGAGGCTGCTGCTGCTACAACCCTGCACAGGGATGAAGCACCATCACAAAACAGTTGGGCTCTATCATGCAGGCTTGAAGACCTGCCCAGGTTGTCAATCAAAAAGTGTTCTGCTGCTGGATGGCTCTGCTCCCTTTAAAATCTGCAGATATTTTTGAGAGATAGTTCTGCCTTCTTTCTTTCTCCCCCTGAAGTGGAAAGTAGGAATGAAATTTGCATTTTGTTTTGCACAAAAATACTCACTCTCTTTTGACTGGGTGATCAAAGGAGAGATGTTGTTTACACCTGCTTTACAATGTGCGTAGTTTGGGGTGGATTAGTGGGACCCAGATGATGAAAATGTCATTTGCATTGCCTTCCAAATGGCAGGACGTTTGTCCAGCTTTGTGTATGGTAATCATTTCCGCTGACCTGTGGTTTCGTATGCTTGAGCTTTAGTTTTAAAAGCCAAAGGCAGAAGCTGACCTTGTTGTCTTGGACAGCTGACTGAAACCATGAATTCTGTTTTCACAGTCAAACATCTTTTCCAATGCCTCTTTTATTGTCATTTGGGACTGAATTTTTTTCTTCTTTCATTAAATGCCATAGAGAAGGCCAGAGGGGTGGGGAACAACTATACCCAGCATTTTATTGCTTTGTTTATGAAATCGCTTAAGACTGATTCAGATTTTTGAGGTTTTAAGGGTCTGAATGTACAAGATTATCACTGCTTATTTTCCACTGAGGTCCATGGGAGCTTACGGAACCTGCCAGATTTTGGGTTTCACCGAGAACAAAGATGACAATACAATTTCAAACCTACTCATCAGTATATGACAAGATAAAAGAAATATATCAAACATATTCACTATTAATATTGTACAGAAATAAACATTTCAGTGTACGGACCAAAAAATTTGGATGTAAATTCAGGGGGATATTGGGAAGGAGTAAGATTGGTGCATCCCTGGAAATAAGTGAGAAAACGACTACTAATCACTTCTGTCCAAAAAGTGTATTAAAATTAAGAAGATTTAGAAATGACCTGCAGGTTATTGAAAGCCTGTCTGAAAAGTGACTGATCAGAAAAATGAAACATTTGCAGTTTATGCGGGACAAGGTTGAAAAGTTCAGCATGAATCTTTTACAAAAAATTATACGTGACTCATGAATAAAAAGGAAAGCCAAGCTGTACTGGGTCTATCGTGTAGGCAAAAGCAAGTAGGTACCTTAATAGATTCTTAATTGTTAAAATAAACTAATGCTCACATGCAGAAAGAAGCTTATTAGCACTTCAAAATTTGGCACTCACTGTTTAACTAGTGTTGGTCAAAAGCTGAAACTAGATTCTACTTAGACACAACAGAAGATAATAATGGTTTTGAAGTCAGGAAAAGGAATCTTGGAGAATATAGATATTTATCGATGTATATTTTATGTAAATAATTACACATAAAAGTATAGATATATATTTGTATACCTACACTTATAGGTATATATTTCAGTTTTTATTGATAATGCAGTAAACCTGTGGTGTTCAGGTGACATTTTCTCTGGAATAATTATAGATCTACATTATCTTCAAAGATTGCTTTTAGCACCCAACAGAAGTTGTAGAGGTTCACATATAGATGAGATACTATTAAGCTTAGGACAGATAACAGGCAAAAGTTACCGAGAAATAAGTTTTAGTATAACATGGGACTGCATATGCTGTGAGATCAAAAATTGTGTCCAGAACAGACAATGTTTGATAACTGTATACTAGTTTTTGACCTTAAGTGTTGACTGCCGTCTTACTTTACCTCATATTTTCCAAATTTCACTCCAGTGACAAAGGGGTCACCTAACACATATGGCAAAAGCCTGTTAGTTTTCAGCTCACTATAACTCTAAGGAGAACTTACAGAAGGAAAATAATGATTTTTGAAGGTTTTTCCTATGTTTTCAGAGCCAGATTATTGTAAGGGGGGGCTCCATACACTTTTCTTTGTATTTTGACATTCAAGTTCAGAGCTGGTTACATACTTGAACACTAAGAGCCAATGAAAACAACGAAATCTGGGATACATTAAGAATCTAAAGGCACTTGAACTGGAAAAGCTGCGGTCATTGTGCATGACCATGATTTACTGTAGCTTCAGGTTTGGTTGTAAAATATTATGCTTATCATGCAGGGTATTATGTTATTCACTATAATCCTGATAATTTATCAAATTAATTGAGGAGTTGTTCATTACCTGTTCTGGAAAGAAGGGCCTTTGAAATATTTTATTCATTAGGTCTGAACAGGTTGAGTACATATTTTATTATTTATGTAGCTTCTGTCAGATGGCATTTTTCCTTAAGGTGTTACTTGCTTTTACTACAATACTACAATGAGTGAAAAAGAAGGTTAAGCACTTCTGTGTATATTGAAAGAGT
>NW_010201839.1:10054-22618 GCF_000695765.1 Mesitornis unicolor
ACAGGTTTAATAATTTTCTTGAAATATCTCTTTTACATATTGGCATATATAAGTATGCATTTGTCACTTGTGCATATAACTGATATGCAAATAACCCCCAATTCTAAGTTACATTAATTTTTTCTGAGTTATCAATTTGATTACAATATCTATTAACACCTTCATCTAGTTCTTGAATGTGAAAAAAATAACCTATATTCTCAACACCCATTGTATTCCATATGTCCTTGGAAGATATAAAGTGTTAATAAATGAAATACTATTACATATAAAAATAAATTCCAGTACTAAAAGATATACATTTTTACATTGAACAAAAGCATACTTTACCCCAGGTACTGTAAAATATCTAGACCTCCTCTATTGTATGTAGCCATTTTATTGTGTATTCAATCTGTTTTATTTTTATGAGATTTAGGAAATAATGAGAAAGATGTCTCTGCCTTATTTATCAAAAAATTGAGGAAAAATACATCTGGGAATTTACAGATGATACACCTAAGGAAACATAACTCTAACTGTTGTACTGGATTTCTTTAAAACTGGAAATATCGATTTCCTTTAATAACTTTCACCATAAATTCAGTGACCGATATTATTCTATCAGTGTTTTTCTGGTAACCTCCAACACAAGTGACAAAAGGTACTGAACTTCCTCAAGACATACGTTTTAAGCCCATTCTAGTTTTCATGATTATACCTCTATTTGAAAACATGTTAAGCTCTTTTTCTGTTCATCTGACAAGGGATAGTGACACAATGTCTTCTCCATATCCAATTTTAGTTGCTCAATTAAGTTTTATTGGATCTTTGGTTGTATATTTAGTTTCAATTGTGTTACTGTTGAGCATCTAAGGGAAAACCATATTGATTTGTTTAAGGAAAGATACCATGTGTGCCTCCAAATTTTGCCTTTGGTGGTCTGCCTCTGGCCATCCTAGTTACCACACTCCTTTAAGAGCACATTCCTGCCAAGTAGTTCACCCTGGGCAGCATTTTAAAAGAAACGCCTCTAGTTCAGTCTTGTTTGTAATGGAAATTCTGCCAAAGCAGCATTGACAATGCAATCCAAAATTTATAGAAAACTGCTGTTACCTTGGCAGCAAATTGTCTCTGAGCCCTGTGACTGACCCATGTCATTAAGAGGATGGCAAATGCCGGAGCATCTTCACAAATATTAAACCATTTTATCTGGAATAAGCAGATTATCAGGCTACGAACAGAGCTGTATGTGTACCACACAATGGTCATCACTGTTCTTGCTAGATGCCCACAGTCATCCCATCAAGCCTTTTGGACAATTCCATATTGAAGGTTTTCCTGTCCTGTCCTTGGTGGTGTAGGAATCTGGATAAGCTCTGGGATGATGTTTTAAAACCTTGACATTTTTTTGCCATAAAAACAATGCTGTTGCAGGCTTGAATATGCTGGTGTGGCTATACGGTACACATTGGACTATTAGATGCACAAATTAATTTAAAACATTATTAAAGTGTGGTGAGGATCTGGGAATTAGGACAGTGAAATGAAGAACACAATCAGGGAATACTATCATGTTATTTATAAATGGGGCTTACAGCTAGATTTTTCACTGTAACAAGAAACATTTATCTCAGAGACAATCAGCTGAAAAAAAAAAAGATTTTATGGGAAACTGTAGTTGTGTCTGTGCACTGCTAAATTGTTAAGAAAATTGGACAACTTCCTCAACATTTTGATTGAGAAAGTCAAACTGTAGGCACCATTGGGTATCTATTATGAATTTCATCTAGAATGAAATTGAATGGAAGGTCTCTGTTAGAGCTCATAGTGTCAAGGGGCTGTGGCATCACAAAACTGGAGACTTCCATCAATGTGAAAATTTGGAAGCAATAGAGTAATGATGACCAAAGTGTATGCACACAAAGAAGAAAGTCTGGTTACAACACTCCTCATCTGTGTCTTTCATTAGCGATTTTCCTTGATAGAATCCTCACGGAGATTTGAGAAAGAAAGGCATTGTCCATGCCTTTCCAACACTTAATGCTTCCAGCAAAAGAAAAATAAAACCCTATTAAATCAACACCCTTTTAAACATTGAACCTCTCCTTGTGTGCAGCAGAATTTCATCATTTGGAAGCACGAGAAACAGCTTCCCTTAATTTGATACTTTGCGTGAACTTAAGTCAGTGATGAATAAATTTAATATCTGACAAATTTTCAAAAGCAAAAGAATTATTGTATTTTTAATTAAAATCCATCTTTTTTTAGAAATGAAAATATAGATCCTTCAGCTTTCTGAAATTTACCCCTGTAGTTTTGGAAATACAACTCTAAACCTTTGTCAAGATATGTATGGTCATGCCACTACCCTTCCTAGATTTGTCATTTGTTTATATCACAGAATGCATAGTGCGGTCTTGTTATACTGGATGCAAAGGTACATTTTAATTTATTTCTGTTAATTTATTTCAGCTGTCCTGATGCCAGTTTTTCTTCATTTAAGTACCCTGTAGAACTTAAAAGAATACGTGGGTTTAGTGCTTTCAGTTAGAATAGTTCCAGTTGATTATTGTGTAAGAAAAAGATATGCTAGTTTTATATTGTCTCAAGGTTGTTTGAAATAAATGTCATCTGTTGTGATTTAAATTTAATATCAGTAATATACAAAAATAATACACACATTTTTTCACTTGTGAGTACTATGCTGGATTATTTTTCTACAGTGAGACCAAGATCCAGAAAATTATTTAGGTATATAATTCCTATTCCACAACCACAAGGTTTCACCTATCAAAATTCTGTCTTCCGTTCACTCTTAGTTACATAGGACCCTGATACCTGTTTGGCATTTCAACTTTTCCAAAAGAGATGGCACCATGCACATTCACATGTAACATGAACCCTGCTCACTGTTAGATCCCTTCCTAATCTCTCATTTTCCTATATATCTCCTCTCAGCTAAATACTTTGGTCTTGGTTTGTTTCCTGAGCTAGGAAGTGCTCCTTTTTTCAGTAAAATTCTAGTTTGGGTCCCAGTCTAGAGTCTCACAGAGAAAGAAAGATAAGATGTATTTCAAGATAGATTTATATTTTCTGTGTTGAGACTAATTATTTTTCACCTTTACATATATATTTCACAACAAAAATATTAAGTTACAGGTGATAATAATCAATACACATAACTGGAAGTGCACAAGGAAAATTAACCTTTCAAAAATATTTCTCTTCTTTAAAAAGAAAAGCAGATTTTTATCATCAGGTGTTTATTGTGTCCAAAATCACACAGACATAGTGGCATGTTTGTCTTTGTAATTGAATAACTTCCTGTACAACACTTTTGGATGTACCACCAGTGTTTAAAGAAAAGTTTAGAAATGCATATGTATAGAAGTGCTTTGTAGAAACATTTTAAAATATGACATTGCAGAATTACTAGATGCAGCAACTGCAATAGGCTTTTCTAAAGAGAGCTCTCAGTCAAAACTATTTGCTCAAGATGAGTTGAATTTTGCCGTGTGGGATTTGGACCAAAAGAATCATTGGTTCTATGTTTTAAAGGAAAACATAAACAAAACATGGTTTTGCATGACTAAAATAATGCATAATGCACCTTCTAATAAGTCATATATCTAATGGTAAAGCCTTTGTGTAGATCAGTGGAATAACTGTTGAAACACTATTAGTTCTATAATATCTTTTGCTATACCTTTTTCTGGCTGAACATGAGGACATCCATGTGAACATAAGGAAAAGCTTCTTATTGTAAGGGTGACAGAGCCCTGAACAGGCTGCCCAGAGAGGTTGTGGAGTCTCCTTCTCTGGAGACATTCAAAACCCACCTGGACATGTTCCTGTGTGACCTCCTCTGAGTGATCCTGCTCTGGCAGGGGTTGGACTGGGTGATCTCCAGAGGGCCCTTCCAACTCCTAATATTCTGTGATTCTGTGATTCTGTGGGTGTATACAGAATTTCACCCCTCAGTCCAATTGGCCCCACATGCCTGTGAACCCTCCTACTTCTTTGTTTAGTGTTGTACATTTCAACTGAAGGATCAAGTTATCTGAGAGTGCAAGCACACTGACGATTCCATGTATGAGATCAATGCTTTTAAAGCATTACAGAGTATCTGTGATGTGAATTGCATGTGTGGATTATTGTACTGAAATAACAGGAATGTTGCTTTAGAAAATGTAGCTATCCAGATGTTCATAGAACCAAGTACAAAAAATGTTTTGTGTGACCATCTCTTCTTTCCCTGCCCATGCACAAGGGATTTGGCTGTCTCAGCTGTCAGCATTAGTCTTAACTATGTTAACATTCATTATAGTCTAAACTCAAACTGTACCTGGAAAAACTTGGAACGTAATTGTTATTTGCCATGAGAGAATAGGGAATGGAAGAATTATTTTTAAAACTTAGTTAATATTGAAACCATAAAGAAACAAATAATAACAGCCTTGTTACTGAAGAACAAATTGAACAAAGTAAAATGAACTAATTTTTTTGAATAGTTAAAATTAGAGAAACTAAAACTTTATCTTTTTGGAATACCTAATAAACAACCTATCACATTGCATCAAGTGCTGTACATATGGTATAATGATAAATAGACAAGGAGATAAAGGGGTTTCTGGCAAGCAGAAGCAGCATGGGGGACAATTCCTATGCAAATCAACTCAATTTAAAGCATCTAAAATATCTGTGAAATTTTCCCTATTGGGGTGTGATGGTTTGGTCTGCTTTTCCCTATTGATTGCGATAAATTTTGAGAATAGGAACAGCAAAAATAAAGTCTTTACTGCATAGTAGGTTATGACATAAAAGGTTCCCACCTCCACTCATAATGTCAGGCAGGGGAACACCAACAACCCTCTCAGAAATGTGAGGCCCCAATGCAGTCTCTCCAGGAGCACCCCAGGACATCAGTGGTCCAAGACCCGAGGTCCATGTTCATGTATTACCTATATGTTTTTTGGGGGAGGGGGAGTTGTTGGGAACGCGTGCTTAGCTGGCTGCTGGCAGGACCTGGGTGCTTCCAGGGTGCAGGGTGGGCCCATGGCTCCCTATGGGGCTGGGGACTGGGAGCAGGGTTCTCCCAGAATGAGCAGGCCAGGTGGCACTGGGAGCAGGCCCAGCCTTGGGCATTGGGCACATCTTTGGGGACAGGTGGAGGGCAGCTTGGGACTTAGACCCACATTTGGGCTGGGCTTGATGGGACCCATGGACGGGTAGTGCAGGGCTGTGGCAGGACTGAAGACTGGCCCTGCTGTGGTGTCACTGGGGTAGGGGCTGATGGCCTTATGGGGCTGACATGGGGTCCTGGACCATCAAACTTAAAATCTTAAAAGATCCAGAGCTTATATATAGTTCTTCACCAAGGTTTTAAAAAAGAATTTGGGTACATTATAGACGCACGTCTTGGTTTTGTAGCTACTATTGTGAACATGTGAATCATATGATATCTGGCTGCGCTTTGGATTTTGGGATTCTGATTGATGACCAGGAACCATGATTTGTCAGCTTTGCTTCAGATGCGGGACATGTGTTCCCAAATTCTGAGCTAAGATGTTGCCATCTGTGCAAGGAGTACATCTGGTACTTGCTACTTAGATTAGCAACTTGCAAGAAATGACAGCTTGAAGCCAATTTCATTGGTGCTGAACCTACTTTTGAATTAGCTGCAAGCCCAAACCTTGCCTGAGTTTCAATATAGTTTCCTCAGGAAATGTAGCAGGGCAGGAGATCAGAAAAATACCTGTGGATCACTGGTTTACTGTTCTGGGACATCTCTAGATACCTACCTGAGCCCAAGTAATGAAATGCCAATAGTTTAGGCTCTAAAGGCCTGAAAGAGCCTTTAAAAGGCTCTGTGCTTAATACATAGTCTGTATTTTGCATAGTGTCAACATTTTTGTCTGAACAGACTCCTCACTTCATAAAACCAGAAATTATTTTCTGAAAAGATACACATGTTATCTTGGTCTCAGAGAAGTGAACGCAGCCACTTGGGTGTAATGACCACCACTCGAAATGTTTACTGAATGTAAGTAGAGAACTCTTAGGAAGGACCCAAGACATTTCTTGATATCCTCTTGAGAATACAGGAGTCTTGGTATACATGTAAGGGAAAAAGAATTAACTCTGATAAAATACAGCTTGAACAAATGAGCTTCACAGGAGAGCCAGCTGAAAGCTTATTTCCCTCTACACCCACACCGGATCTGGGTCTTCAAATATTTTGCAATTTCACCATCTAGTAGAGCATTATTTGTTCATAAGGTTTTCCTGAGTTCTACTCTGGTTGCAGTAAAACAGTACACATGGAAACACCAAAAAAGCTTTTTCTTATTATTTCTCCCATGAAGATCCTGTAGAAAGATAAACAGACATACAAACATGTTTCAATTTGCTGTTGAAATGGTAACTAGGAAAGTATTGTATCTGTTCCTTTCTGAACATTAATTAATCATCTTTCTAATGAATCAAAGGTCTCTGAAGCAATGTCTCTCACTACATAGAAATTTTAAAGTGTTCTTTCCAGAATGCAGTAAAGACTATTCTTGTTAATGAGCAGAAGTGTCCTATGCTATTGTGGCACCACGGTTGTGTAATACTTGGGAACACCATAAACATTAATTTCTTGTTATCGTTCATCCAAACCTAGGATTAGTGTGATCCAAAACAGATGAATGAGAAAAACAGCTACTGTTTTAAGTATTTCACTTGTACATTTTCCAGGCAGAAGACAAACTAGCTGTAAATCACAGTTGGTCAGTTTAACGTGGCTTTCAGAATCCCATCAGAGTAAAATCAAACTCTGGCATCATTGGAGTGTAATATTTTCCGCGGGTGTGGTGTTAACCTAGTCACCGGGACAGGGAGCACACACTACATGCGGCTTTAAGCATCATTGCAGATGATTCTCATGTTTGTTAGAATGTGAAAAATGTGATTAGTTAAAAAGATGACTATTGCTTCATATTGAAAAGGACTTTATAAAATAGGTTACGCCACATCATATAGCACTTTATTATAACGGGGGCTACACAGCTGTTCTGGGAAGAAGGTGGTTGTATTGATGTAGTTGATACCAGGAAACTAGAGGAAATCATTCTGTTCTCACTACTGTTAGTTTAATGTTATCATTGTTACTCCACATCGTCGTGGGATTAAGATATTTCCACACAAAAGCCATTTACTTTTATTTGGCATTCTTACGCTAATTCATTGCCTAGCGATTTCATAACCCTGTGATTACATTGTACTATCTACTGTGTTGCAGGGAGGATCTCTCCAAAGTTAAGCTTCAGGGATAGTAACTGACAGATTTGTCTTTATTTGTCCAAATAAACAGACCCAAGAAGCCACTCTTGCAGCTATAATGTCTATGGCAAACCAAGGAATCTCCTTACTGGCAAATATAAAATATTGCTTTTCCGCATGGACTGACAACATTTGTATTTGGTAACTGATATTCAGGGACCACAGTGGTCCTTTCTTGAGCATTGGATTACCTTACTTGAAGTTTCATCCAATCCAATGCTCTTCTCTACAGCAGAATTTTCATAATTCTGATGGTTTTGATTACTAATCGTATAGTTTCTCAACTTTGCTTTGGAAACTGAACTAAACTCACTGAGCAGCCTTTCCAGAACTCAGATATGTCTCTTTCCCCAATTCACATGCTTGAAGACATGCTAGCCAGAAAACCCCTGAGCTGCCATTACTGAAGCTGTAGATCAATCCATAATAACTCTTAGACTGTCTAGGCCTCCAACCTTGGTACTCCTAGGAAATAAGACATATGTTTTCATTATTATTTTAAGACTATTTTGAAAATACTAACATGGGAAATTTCAAATTTAAGTATCTGGCCTTCTGCTGGATACCATTAATAGTGAATTCTACCACATTTCTTTTCTGTTTCACCAGGACAGCACTGAGGGTCTTTCTGGGAGTCAGTGTACTTATTCATTTTCACTGAATGTGAGGTAATTCCTGTGCTACCTGCTAGGAGTTAACTTTACCCCCCAACGGTGCAAAAAGCACTTAAACCAGCAGCAATAAAGTATATCCTGTTGCTCTGGATTGACATTGACTTAATTAAACATACTAATACTGAGTAAACCTGCTGTGCTTTTCTCACTCCTTGAAGAATATTTTTGTTCTTAAGAGCTAAGTAAATATTTTGGAAAGAAGGTTCTCTTAAATGGCAAGAGCTGCATATTTACTTGCTTCACATCAGAATTCATAAGTTTTTTCAACAAATATGTTGTTGAATCTCAATTTTCCCTTGATTTGTGGTTTCATTATGCTGAAATAAATTCAAAATACCTACTTTGAAACAATATTGAGAGGGTATTCACAAACAGAATGATGTTTCCATGAATGTTCTCTCAGGGATGGCCACTTTGATTCACTCAGGATCTTGTACTTCATTGGAAGTTAAACTTTAGATTAAAATGGTTCAGACTCTGGAAAAGATTAAATAGTGCCATTTGGACATTTCTGTGATACCTTAGAACTCAAACTTCTTCACACAGGTAATATTCAGAGTTTATGTGCAGCTTTGTGCCATTTTCTAGTGGAAAATCTAGTTGAAGAGTCCAAGGCTGCCAGTGCCTGTGGGTGAATCGCCTTGTTCCAGCTGTAGATGCTCTAAACAAGCCCTCGGTTAAATAAAATCCTGCTATGGTCTGAAGCACACATGTGTATTTAAAGTGTTTTTTTGAATCTCATTAAATTATTGACTTTGAAGGCGACTTCTCCTAATGAATTCTGTAATCAGTTATAGCTCTTACACTATTTCATTTAATGATTAGCAAATGTATTTTTTGATTTATGTTTTTATGGTTCTGTCCCCTGGTATTTTCCTTTAGATCAAAAAGAGCAATTTATTATTGTCAGTATTCAACTTCATGGATTTTCTTTAATTCCCACCAGTGAACCTCTTCTAATTTTTTACATCTTTCTGAGATTAGAAATCAAAGCTAGGTCAGAATGCCCAGAGAAACAGTAATACCAATTTATGTTAAGGCATTATTTTCAGCATTACCCTTGACACATCCGTAACGTATACCAATAATTTGATTTGCTTTGGAGTGATTTTCTAAGAATACCAAAATTCTGGTTTCCATAATTGGTTCACCTTTTTTTCAGTGTCTCATAAAGCTTACTGATCTATGTATAGGAAATAGCACATAAATTCTCAAACCACTGGGAAAGGCAGAGAAAACAGTGGAAGAGCTGCCTGGTTTTGCTATTAACTCATGTTGCCATTAAAAAAAAAATAAATTCTGCAAATTAATTAATAAGAAAGTGAACTTCCAATGTGAATGCCCTTGAAGCTACTTCTTCTGCGTCTGATTTGTCCAAATTTGTCCAATTTGTTCATGATCTGACTGCACGTTACGTGGCTGTGCCACATGGCAAAGTGGCAAAGCTACTTTTTATTTTTATTTTTATTTTTAATGTGCTCTCCATTTCCTTCAGAACATTTTCTATCCAGAAGGTTTTTAGCCATTATTATTAACGTTAGCTGAGAAAAAGCCAAAAATCAGAAGAAATAGTTTCTTGGTCTCAACTATGTTGTAGTAACTCTCATAATTGTTCGAAGATGTGGTTTCTCCTCATAAACCTGCAGATCATGAAGAAAGCTGGATGACCACATAACCAAAAAAATAATCCAATGTAAATACATGCACTCTATCAACCAAATTTGCTTTTATACTCACACTAGGAATAGTAATATAAGAAACATTGCTGGAAAGTAAAAACTGTCTTGGAGGTTCCCTATTAAGTCCTATAGCTACCACCGAAGGCTTTGTTTCAGGATCTGTTTATGTCAGGAAACTGATAGAATGAGCAGATTTTCCCAGACTTTCTAAAATATAATATTATTTACTTTTTTTTCTTCCATAGCTAACCAGAAAAAGGTGCCTAGCTACACTATCATCGTTCACAAATTATATTTAGAAACAGACATTTTGTCCATGGAGTTTTGTTCTACTACTCTGGGAAAATTGTAGGTCCAGCAAACTCCATAGGATTTTGCCACTGATTTTTATGGAGCCAAGATTCCACTCCCTGCATCAGACTTGGGGGTGGAGGAGGGCCCCTGCAAATTTCTCTGGTACTGTAAATGAGCTAAAAGGTGAAGATTGAAATGTTTTCACATGGCCAAAGTGCTGTCAAGGGGTTCTAACTTATGTGACAAATAGACCTTTAATAAACAGTGGAAGATGTTAATAAAAGTTCTAGTTCAGACCCTCAGCTGTGATAATTCCATGTAGCTGTGTATATTCAGCCTCACAAAGACCCACTCACACCAGGGGAGGATACAGCAAAAATATATTTTGGTAGCATTATTTTCTTAAGATTTACTTATTTTTTAATGTCGATGACTGAGTGATAAGATATGAATATTATTATTTATTTTAATTTTGGAAAATTGAGAACAATATTCTTTAAATGTATTAGGATAAGTCAAGAATTGGACTCACAGTTAAGATTGGTCATGTCATTGTCAGCTTTGCAAAACCCATAGCAAAACAAAGATGAGTTTTGGGCAAAAAAATCTAAGAGTGGTTTTTCTAACGCTATATAAACCTATGTTTTAAAATTATTTTAATTCTACACATAGTTTTATTCATTTATTTTTCTTAGCAGTAGAACAGCATAATAGTGCACTGACTTCTGTGTGATATGTTTGAATTTCAACCCATTCTCACATACAATTAAATTTATTCATAAAATGAAGCAAGAAGTCATCTACTTCCTTTGGGTAAGCACAGTGAAGAAGTTAAACACAGGAACCATATATACAGGAGAACAAACTTGTGTAATTTGCATTATCTAAATAATTAATAAGTACAACATAAAAGATATCAGTTGTTACTTTATGTATAATATCTAAAAAAGCTTGCATGAGGACCAGTCTTGGGTAAATATGTGTCTTAGATGTTATTTTTGATAAAGCTGGCTTTATAAAAAAAAAGATGAATACATTGTACATCTGCTCCTTAACAAGAAATTTCTGCAAGATACAAAGTCCAACATTTAGAATAGAGTACATAACTAAACTATATATTATATTAAACAGTTTTTTTAAACTTTTTTCTTTAAATCACACAATGGTATCATTACATTTATATACAAATGTTCTTTTTCATAGAAGAAAATTAGCTTCTATATTATATGAGAAGAAAATAATCTATGGGATTCCATATTTATAAATAAACCAAAACCACAAATGAAAAAAAATAAATCCTACAATGTTAAACACATTTGTCAAAGTGATGTGTATGGATGTTAAAGAAAACCCAAGGCACAATCAGTTCCAGAGTTCTTAAGCCCTCAAGAATACAAAATCCATACAAGTGCAAAAAAGAAGATTGATTTTAACACATGAATTTCGAAGGAAAGGTAAATAAATCCAGCTCATTTAAACAAAATCACAGTCAGGTTTCTGATGGATTTAGTACAATATTTATCTTCTAAAAGTGAAACATTTAATGTGAAGTGGTAGTAAACTTTAGGGAAAATAATTAGTTATATTTTATACTCTGTATTGGGATAAGTGATACTCTCTGCAAGAAAGAGGAGTTAGAATTATTTATAGTCTTTAAGAATTTTATATGCAGGTTTTCAGTATTCCAAAAGTGGGCTACTACAAATAATCTTTTATTATGTCTGTTCTCTCTTACATTAACATAAACTTTGACTGCTGTAGCTACCTCCTGTTACGGTTTGCACAAGTAGCTCATTATTTAAGTACCTGCATCCTTCTGGAGAGAGATAGCATTTACTAACAACATTTGCATTACCCATTCATATAGGCATTAAATGTGGGTTTGTAGATGATGCCCAGGACTGACATCCACACTGTGCATGATTCAGGAGGTTTTACTTCAGACTGGTTCCAGTTCAGTCCACTGGACAACACGCCTACCAGTGGTGGGAGCTCATTTAATGCTCTGTTGGAGGGCATTTCTCAGTTTCATTTCAGGCAAAAGAAATCCAGTTCGCACATTCTGAGATGACTCAGTGCATTAAGTGATGATTTGTGGAAGATTTCTGTCAAAAGTGTAGACCTGGTCATTAACTGTAGTTTAGTTCACTGAAATGCTAATGTAGACGCAGCATGGTAAGCCAAATGGCGAATTAAGAATGCTAAGCGTGAAAATGCTTCTAGCTACAGGAGCTACACAGGAAGGTTTCTACCTAACACATGTTTCCTTCTGTATTACTGAGATGGCTGCAGACGTCCTTTATTAACTAGTTACAAAGTAATTAATTTTGTCCACGAATTCAAAGCAGAAACATCTCAGAAACATGATTTACCAGCATGTCTGTGTTGTCTGAGTTGCTATTTTTTCTTGCACTTTGTATGCTATATATCCTGTGTATCAATAGAATAATATTAAGAAAGTAATTTCACAATATTATGAAGTGTAGCAAAAAAATAGTACTAAACCGTATATATTCCATACATGTATATAATGTAAAAAAAATGATTGCATGGTAAGATTTTATGGCACAGCCCCTAAGAATAATTTTAATATATATTTATTTATTTACTAT